>NC_046662.1:107504216-107513970 GCF_010883055.1 Belonocnema kinseyi
TAACAGAATATTCCGGGTACAATCTTTGCAACTCCCTTATAAGGTCTCGATACCTCTCTTTCTTTTCATTCTCCTTGGCTATGATGTTTTTGTCAGCTGGTGTCGAAAATTCGATAACGAACATGCTCTAACTCTGATAATTTTCTTTTTACAGAAAAAAGTCATAGAGATACATTGTTTGAGTTTTTGATTATTATGAATAACCGCACATGGAATTTTGAAATTTTTAAAAAGTTTGGTTTCAAAAAGTTCTGATACGATCAAATTTTGAATTGTCAACTTTTCGATTAAATTAAAAAAGTTGTTATGATCACCTTATAGGGCTTTCAGAAATCAACATTTTTCTTTTCTTGACTTTTTCATAGTATGCGTTTGGATTAAAATGTGCATTTTAATTCTTTTTTTTTTTATTTGGAAAATGTTCTAACTCTGATAATTTTCTTTTTATAGAAAAAAGTCATAAGGATAAATTGTTTGAGCTTCTGAGTACTATAAATAACCGTTCATAGAATTTTGAAATCTTGAAAAATGGGTTTCAAACATTTTGAAAACGTGCTCACACTTTGTATTTTGATCCAAAATAGCTGGGTTACGAACTTGTTCTTTCTTTTTAGACCTTAAAAAAGTGTGCCAAAGCAGAATCCAATCTGATAAATTTTTCGAAAGTTATCGTGCCTACAGAATGCAGACTACAGACAGACAGACGAACACCTTCGTAAAAATCGTTTTTTCTGACTCAGTAGGTCTCAAAACGTGGAGATTTGATGAAAACCGACAAAGTGAAATTTTACATAAAACCAATACCTTCTCATTAGGATGAGAATGTAAAAAGACCATTACATACGAAATTGCTCTCACTTCGATTATATGAACAGCAACACATTATTAAATTGAACATTTAATTAAATTGTCGAGTTGGAGGAATATGAAACTTTCAAATATTTTAGATTTTAGCTTTACGATTTTTGTCAATTTGCTATATTTCCCTTCAGCTGAGCAGGTAAGCCGAGAAACATGGTTTGATAAAAATGGTTGAATATTGTCTGTCTCTCTCGTTGCTAAGTTTCTCTTTCTAACAGGTTCAACTGTAATAAGGAACTTTCTGTTCCGCTAATATTTTTGCCACTGTGGGAAAATAGTACAATATTGTACTATTTTATCATTGACTAAGGAATATCAAGTTATAAACAAAAAAAAAAAACTAATGACAAATTTGACATAATTATTCTTTACTAGCAAAAATAGCGCGCTGGGCGCGCTGTTACCATGTTCCTTATTTTATCAGTGTAATTATGAAATTAACATGGATATATGCATAATTTTAAAGTACTATGAAATATATTAATTATAATTTAAAATAAATATTAAAATAGCTGCATCGGCCTGAATACAATTTTAGTATTAGTCGGCGACTTGTTTAATTTAGATTATTTACAATGTTTATATTTATTTTCCACGACATTTTTAAAATCTTGAAGATTTCCAATTGAAGATTCTTCAATGTTGAAGGTGTATACAAATTCTTAAATTTTGCTGGTTAAGATGATCAAAAGTCAAAACCTTTTAATTCTAAATGTACAAATTGGAAAAATGGTATGTATCATATTTAATAGTTAATTTTTAAAATTTGAAAATCTTTAATTTTAAATATTTCAAATTTCTGCAAGTTTAAAGGGTTTCAATTCAAAATTGTTGGGTTTTATAAATATTGAATTCCAAGTTATTTAATTTTCAATAATAACATTCTAAAGGTATGTAATCTTGAAAGGTTTGTTTTAATGTGAAAATATTGAATATTTAAAATAAAACATTCTTAAATTTGAATCATTTTTAAGATTTACAATCGAAGATTCATCAATTTAAACTTGTCACATTTTATAATAAGGGGCTGTGCAAGTATTACATGAGCACAATTTTCACTATTATTGACCCCCCTCCCCCCTATTGTAAGTATATTTTTTCATGACGAATATACAACAATAAGCATCTATTTAGACCCCCCCCCCTCCGCCTCGAAATGCTTACATAATACTTGAATAGCCCCTAATGTAATTTTTTGAATTTTGCTTGAAATATGTAGTTTTATTTTAAAAATTCACTATTGAAAATTCTTCAAGTTGGAATATTTTCAATTTGTGGACTTCTATATTTAACCCTCATGACGGCAAGCTAAAATCGTTACGTGAAAATCCAAGCCAGGCCTCTCAGGCCCGTTGAAATTCACTCATTTTTCCAGTAAGAGTAAAGAAAAACCGAAGAAGTTTGATCTATTTTATTTATAATTACATTATATTTATCATTATTTTTAATTATAATTAATCCCAGCTGTCCCGACTGTCTAAAGCCAAACAGATTGCCACCTGCTCACCCTTGTCTGTTTGAAAGAATTTCTCGAGGAATGAATGCTCGGTTTTGCGCACTGTTCCTACCCAAGTTAGTCCATTCGATTTCAGATTTTGAGCCAATTCGTAGCTGGTGAAGAAGTCAAGCTCAACAAGTACGCGTGAGTAAATGGATATATAGAGTTCTGAGCCAGTTACAGTACAGTAGAAGTCCAATAACTTGCCGTCCGATAAGTGTACACCCCCCTTAAAACGTCATTACACGTACGGCACGCACGCTAATTGTGGTTCTCCCACTATGTGTGCTATTTTGCTCATGATTTGCGCCCATGATTTACGCATGCGCGCACCTAATATCGTGCTAATAGAGGCGGCATACGATAAGTCCGCAATTCCTGGAATTTTCCGCCCCTGCAGCCCCGAAGTTGGAATGTGATCGGACTTTTACTGTACTTTGAGAACGATAACAAGAATGAGAATATAACCGAGAAATAAATTCTCTGAGAACTTGTTTTAATTAATAGAAAATTGCATTTTTCATAAATTTGGAACGATTTTTTAATATTGAAAAAATATTTTTAGTACATAATAAGCATCCGGTCCAGTATTTGAAATGAAAAACACTTTCCCACGAAAGTATTGCTATTAATCATACCAGATGAATCTAAATGCATATTATAGGCCATGTCGGCGTTGAACCTCCTAGACCTGTAACAGTTTTTAGTTGTTATAAACAGAATATATAATTTTAAAATATGTATTTAAAATCTTATGTTTTTAAAGTGTGTACAGAACGTGCATCATATTTTAAGCATGTGATTAAAAGAAAAGCATTTAGTTAAAATTTAGAAATAAAATCAATTTTTGAGCGTAAAGGAGCGGCGTAGCCAGGATTCTTTTTCGGAAGGGGCTTTGATTTTTTTTCTGAGGGTGCTTCGAGTTTATGTTTAGGCAAAGAGTGGGGGAAAGGGAATTGAATAATAAAAGTACTTAGTTTCGGCGGGGGCTTGAGCCCCTTAGCCCGCCCCCTGGCTACGTCGTTGGCGTAAAGCTGTGATTAAAATAAGGCTACGAATACTTCGACGCACAATTATGGCCAAATAAGGACGGTGTTTTACTTCGCCCTTTCGGAATGTATGCAGGAGGGTATGACGGAAAAGATATTAGGTCCTAGATACGGCATGGGTTAGCGTATATATCTAACTAGATTTTCGACCGTATCGAGGTGCTGCCCTCTTCAACTTTTCGCCGTTTCTGTGGCAACCGAGTTCTCTGACCACGTCAGCGGGTGGGGTGGGGCTTGTGCGCACACTGAAAGTTGTTGAATTCCAAACCGAACGTGGTTTTCTGTTTCTTCGCGTTCGCCATCACTATAGCTTTCTTTGCTACAGCTGAGTCGGTCGGCTGGCTCTGCACGCCAAAAATGTTGTAAACACTGAATTAACTAATTATATTCAAATTAAAGAGAGATCTTACGGTTGATTTGAAAAGAGAAATTTTCGAGATAATACATACATTTTTTCAAAAATTCTTTTCATACCTTAGAATTTTAGTGAAATTTACAAATTCTCTTTTTAAAATAAACTGAACATTTTAATGAAATTGATTTAAATTAAAAAATTAAATAAGATTTAGTTAAATTCCAAATTTAAATCAAATTTAGTTAAAATTAAAATTGAAATAAAATTTAGGTACATTTAAAAATTAAATAAAGTTTAGTTAAATTAAATTAATTTCACGCCTGCTTTCCTTTAAAAGCCTAAATTTAAAGATTGAATACAATTTAGATAATTTCAAAAAGTAAATACAATTTATTTAAATTCAAAATTTGAGTAAAGTTCAGGTAAAATTGTAGATGTTTAATGGTGTTAAGTGGTGTTAAATTTAAGTACAGTCAAGTTAAATTGAAATGAAACTGTACTCAAATTTTAAATTTGAAAGAGTTTTGAAATCAATAATATTAAAAGAAGTGCATCGTACATCCATACTGAAAAATAAAATTATTAATGCTAGTTCCATATAATGTAAATGACATAATATTTTTTCGCCAGATTCCATGAATTACAAGTTTATGTACAATATGCATACTAACAGTTTTATTAAATACCGATATGTGGATTGTTTCTTGGCTTCAACAATGCAGAGTATTCAAATAAGCTGGGAAAATAAAAAGTTCGCCCTTATTTTTATAATAATTAGATAAATTCAACGAAAAACACAGGAAGAGTAATTTGGATTATAACTGACTCATAATAATAAAGAATAGATCTAGAGAAGAAATGATATTAAAATAATCTCCACATAGTTTACTGAAACCTCTCGCCAGGTGTATCCTAAATTGTGCAGTATTCTATTAAGTAAATTAAATTGATTTGAACAGTATACAAAATCCGACGAAAAGTCTGGAATGTGAACTATTTGTGGAGCAATTGTCAGGGTGCTGCTACTGGGCGGAAAACAGAAAATAACAGTGTCTTCATTGATGGGAAAGGATTGTTATAACTTAGCAGCTTAAAAAAATTTAATGAAATATTTTATATCACGTCAAATTATGCGCGGTAGGAAGAGTTCCTTTTTTGAATGCATTAAAACTCCTTTGATTTTAAATCAGAATGTTGCAGTTGTAAGTATTTCAAGTATATTGAATTATTAAATTTGTGGAAACCTTTCCGCTTGAAATTTTAAACTGGATTTTTTAAAATGGAAAGTGTTTAGTCATAGTTATAAAATTTTTGGTTTGAAACTTTTCAGAAGTCGACAATGTCAAAATATAAAGAAGCGTTTAAACTTATAAGCATAACTATTTTGCATGGAAGTACTTTATTATTCCACCATTTTATTTCAAATTAGAAGCATATTTGCAATTAAATAATTATAACATTCAAAATTATTCAGTTTCAAAAATTGGATTATAAGTTCAAAGCCTTTGAAATTAAAAGGTTTAAAATGAGACAAATTTGAAATGAAAACAATTAAAATTACAGTGTAATTATTTTATTTTAGAAGCGTGAAATTGTTTATCAGATTGAAGAAGTAAGAAAAAAATTTGATTGATTTTATTTTATTGATTTTATTGTATTGATTTTCAAAGGACAAGAAGCTTTAAGCATTATAACGCTAGGCGTGCATAATTTTAGAATATCTTCCTTTTTAATATGATAGACTCAATATTAAAATATACATTTTTCATGTTGTCAGAAAGAAATATTTACTTTAACTTCATGTACCTAGATGACAGTTTTTACTTGTCATGTTCAATTGTAATTTTTTACATTAGGTCTAATTGTCTACTGTGTTATCAATTGCAGTTAGAAGAAAGTTGTAAAAAATACAAATGAGCGCAATTAAACTTCGGTCTTTAATAAAGATTTTTGGAAAGGAGTATGAAAATGTTGAAATAGAAGTCTAACAACAAAGTATCAATAAATAGAATGAACTATAATGTCTGCCTTCTTAGTGACTTAATTCTCTAAGTTAATTTAATCGCAAGTTTTTCCGGCAAAAATAAAAAGTGAAGAGTATTTCAGTCAGCACTCAAACATGGTCCTTTGAGCCGTATAATTGTGATTAAAAAGCTGAAATTTAATAACAATTTTTGAGGTTGAAAAATTAGAAAAGAACCACTTAGTTGGAATTTTCAACGGCTATCGCCATTGTGGATGCGAAAAATTGCGCTAGTTTTCGTGAGTGGGGAAGCTCTTTGCGATATCAAGAGCGAGGCAAATAATAATATTATAGTTTAAATTAACTTTTTATGTCTTCCTTTGGCTATATGGACGCAGGCACACTGGCTCAATCCAAAGCTTATGTCAATTACATGTACTCATAACCTGTTAATTCGCTAGTAAACACGGTCGCAACGCGGTTATTGCTTAGTACATTTGTTGATGTTAGTGCTTGTGTGGAAATATATATTCTGCATCCGCATTCATCGTAATTCGCTGGCATACACACCGGAGAGCCCAACTATAGGTGTCCTGCAATCATACTGGAGAGCCCTATAGGGATCAAACATTCATTCTGGAGAGCCCGTTTATATGGTTCCAACATTCATACCGGAGAGCCCGTTTATATGGATCCAAAATTCGTACTGAACAACCTGTTTATAAGGATCCAAACATTCATCCTAGAGGACCCTATAGGGAACCAACAGTCATACGTGAGTGCCCATTTATAGGGATCCATCTTTCGTACAAACGCTACTTCAAATGCTAATAATTGAGACGAACGATTCAAAATATTAATTTTATTTTCATTAAACGGCGAAAGGCAAAACACAATTTCATATACCCATACGGACATATGCATTCACAAAGAAAGTTATAAATTAAAAGTCCAAATTAAAATAAAAAAAATAAAAATGTGATAATCGCAGACGTCTTCCATGTACGCGGGATGGCCACAGAAGGCGATTTTAGCCGCTATCATTGTTCATGCCCAAAAAACTCCGGACCATTGTGTCCGACTAGATGGTCAGTCAGAATAGTCCTGTTTCAGTAAAGGAGGTGATCTTTGTTCTATAATACTTTAAGTGGGATATATTTGTAGTAAGGCTCAAACCTCTATTGTAAACCAGTGTTCAGGGTAATTTTTTGGTACAAGCTCGCAGCAACATCACTACGTCTGCGCGTGTATTCTTGCGAGGCATGCATCGTACAGCCATCAATGTTATTCTCGATATTCTCGTTGGGACCTCCACAAAGGCGGCTTCTGTCTATAATTGCCGTCACGCTAAGAATGTGTTTTTGGTAGTTCCTCGTTATGATTACCCTTTCCTGGATGGAAATGTCAAATCCTTTGGTCCCCGAAAAGAGTTCTCCCCGTCTTAACCAGAGGTTTGAAGCATCAGTATCCACGCAAAGAAGATCCAATTTTTTGGGATTTTGCTTGTGCAGCTGTTTACCTCGCTACTGAGCAGCTAGAGCATTGAGATGTTTGATGTTCTGGAAGTCATCAGCTGCAAGTTTGCAGGCGGTATACAGGTCAACTCTACAGATGCCTTCGTAGAGTTTGATGTTAGTCCTATTATGGAAATATTCGCGCAATTGCGTAACCTAAGAGTCACATAATCTTCGAACATCCAATATACCTCTGTCTGCAAGCTTGCGTGACAGAACTATTCTCTCCACAGCTGTCATTTCATGGTGCATTCGGTGCTTCGTCATTTTCACGCAGATAATAATTCTGTTCAACTTCTTGAGGTCAATCATGGACAAGGTGACCAAACCAAAGGAGTATATTAGTCTATTAAAGAATATTCGAAGAAACGTGACTCACTCGGTTCCAGTCGTTGATCAGGGAGTTTATTTGCGAAGAATGTAGAAGGGAATGAAAGCGTGATTCACTCGGTTCTCCATTTGAGAAAAATAAAGAAGGGAATTGTACAGATGGTATGGGGGATACAAATTTTGGATTAATTTAGAATTTCCTTGTTTTTTTTTTATATAAATAACACGTTTTCCCGTAACACCTTTAGCAATCATCCCAGGCGAAAAGCTTCACAAAGTCACCATGTTAAGATCTTCACTCGGTCCCATTAGTATCCAATATCTTTCGTTTAAGGCGCCATTTACTTCACTGACAAGCCCAAGCCATCTCGACGAATTTCTTTCACGCTTATTAATCAGTCTCTTTACGCCAAATTTTTTCAGGACTATCTCATTACTGACTTTGCTCATTAACTTTTTACCGCTCATATTATGGAGGAATTTTATGCCAATCGCGTTAATTTTTCCCTTGACTGTTTCTTGGTAGGTCCAGGTCTAGTAATGGCCCCTACCGTGCCAATAACCTTTTTACCTTCGTTTATACACCTATCTATCTCTCCATAAATTTTTTCGTTAGCAGTAAATAAACTACCAAGATACACGTAATTAAAAACTTGTTCTATTCTCTCATCGTCTAAGACGAGCAGATATTCTCTGTTCATTCTCCATTTTCTGAAATCAACAGTTTACTATGTGTGCAAAACTTATAATGCTCTATTTGTCATTCTTTTCTCTTGAATATGTGTATTGGGAGGTTTTTCTTTTCACAATAAAACCGTAGCTGATATTTATTTTGAGATAATATTTACTTTTGACACACCATACAAACAAAAGTGTGATAGAATCAATCACGGCAATTTTCTGTACTCATCACAGTGTTATAATGAGTAGTGATTGTCTGTATTCATAGAATGTTCTAGAAAGGGAATTGTATTAAAACTACATTATACCGCAAAATAAACGTCAGGTTCGGTTTTCTCATGCCAAAAAAACTCCCCGAAACAAATTTTCGAACATGGAGAATGAACAGAGAATGAAATTGAAATTTCTGCTAAAACGGAATTGTATGGAATATGCCGGGAATGTTCGAATCGAAATTACAAACAACTTTTTCTCCCATTAACCAAAATGGAACATTCAGTGGAGCTAGTCTATTGTAAGCCTAAGCCAATGTATAGGTGATTTCGCTCAAAGACCGTAACCCATATTGATCGATCTTTGTAAGTTCATTTTTGAGACTAGAATGTAATAATCTGTTTTAAATTCAGAATCTATCATAACCTTTGTGTCTTTTACTAGCTATCTGATTCTTTCATCGGCAACAACAAAGTCAATTATACTGAGTCTCTCTACTCCATACCAAGTGTACAAGTGGATCATTTTATGCCTAAACCAAGCCTTTGTAATCAAAAAGCCATTTGCTAAGCACAAGCTAACCAATCTGTTTTCACTACCATTTGTTTTTGGATCGTCATCCATTCATATCTCCCAGTAGAATAATTTTTTCTTTTGATTGTTCCTTTCATTCTAACCCACAGCAATCGAGGAGATAAAAATCCATGCTTCTTGACATGCTGCCTTGCTCTCTCATTCGTGATCAGATTGATTCTTTGACTACCATGTGATTCACTTTGTACTCCTCACCATATTTCAAGTCCGTTCTTCAACGCGCCATTTTTTATCTCTCTAATGTCACATCCCTTTTCTTTGTTTTAGGTACACATAAAATGTCTAGCTTCCTTACGCGCATAGTTTCTCATAATTTTCTTTTCTAAAGATCATCCACTCCTCTAGCATTCCAAACACCCAGTCTCCATCCAGCGCCTTAAACTTTATCTTTACCGGATTAATGTCTTTTGTCAACCAAAATTTCAATTCATGCCAAGGCTACTCTATTGTTTTTATAATATCGTCGCTTAAGATGCTTCATCGCACATCTAACTTTGGTCTACTTTCCAGGAGAGCATTAAAGGCGATTATTGGTGGATCGGTGAGTATTTCGAGTGTTTTTTTCTTCACAAGACCTTGGTTCATGGTCTACTAATATACAGTCTGTCAAGTTAAAGCGTGGGTGGTTTTACTCGCAGTCGGTAAGGTGTATCGACATGATTTTGGTGTCAAAATATTAAGAAGAGCTCCCTCTTT
>NC_046662.1:107514070-107517293 GCF_010883055.1 Belonocnema kinseyi
TTTTGCTCGACACCTTGACAAATGTAATTCCATGTAGAAACATGCGTTCAAATAAAATATTTTACCAAAAAAGTTACCCACGCTTTAACTTGACAGACTGTAAATATCAACCAGTTTAGTAGTTGACGTCATAATTTAAAAAGTAGAGTAGATGTGCTATGCTGTTGAAATTTTCCCAGATGATTTTATTTGGGCTATATTGAATAAATCGCAAATATTAACTTTCCTAGCGCCACAATCAAGAAACATAGTTCACCAATCACTCCGGCGCAAAATTTTGAATTAGAAACCGAAGAAACCCCGTTTTGCTCAAAATGTTAGATGCGGGATGGTGCATCTTGAGCAGCGATATATTGTGTAAAGTATACGCCCAACTATCAACTTAATGCGATAAATTTATTTTGCGATTCGAAATCATGTCCAAAATAATCAGCCAGTCGTTCTAAGTTGCAAAGTCATTGTTGCTTTATGTTGTATACTGAGAGGGGCACTAGCTTTCAGCAGATTAGTAATATATTAGAAAATGTGTATATCTTTTTAAAGTTCCCAAAAATATCCGCAAATTGTATATTTGTTCATAAATTTCATAGGTTCCCTACATTTTCATAAATTTCCGTAAATTTCATTAAAAACGATCAAACTTTTCTTTCCTTATATCGAATTTAATATTAATTGAAAAACGAATATCCGTATACAAGCATAAATAACTGTTCTTAATGTAATATTGCCTGACTCATTGAATTAATTAATTTTGTTTCAGATTTATAAGAAGGCAGACAAATGAGGTATGACTGGAGCTTAGAAGAGCCAGCTGGGTAGCCGTTGGTTCCTCGCTATGGCCAAGATTGAGGTTAACTGAGGATGTCTCAAACCGCGGATGCTGAGAGCGAGGCAGGCTCCATTTGTGACGAAGAACGAGTAAGAAAACTGTTTCAAGCATGCGACGGAGACGGCGACGGCTTTATAGACAGGTAACAATGTCAAAGTTTTTCAAAAGCTACATCCGTCTAATTTATTTTCCTTTGTTGACAAAAGCTACAAATTACCCATGTAATAATGTTACGACAGGTATTTTTCCTAATTATCGAAGTCAAAATAATATTTCTATATTAAAGTAAAAATGTAAAATATTAATAAACCTGGAGTTTTAAATATACTTATATGAGTTTATATTTCCGAGCATGCAATTCCGTGGTCCGGAAAATTTTGACCCCAATTTTTGCTTGATCCATTCTTTGGTGTCACTGCCCATGGTATGTAGATGTATTAAATAATTGTTGTTTAAAACAACATAAACTAAAAAATGTTTAAATAATTAGCTTTAGTACATATCAAAAAGTTCTATAAGTACTTTCATTTAATTAAGTTGCTATCAGAATGAAAGAAGGGGCCTTCGAATGAAATATCTAATTATACTTTCAAAAATTACCATGTTGTTAATTATGGTATTATATGACAGAGCAACAATTGATTTTCTTTGGAAAAAATATATATAAAGATTATTTATTTAAAAGATTTTGTTAAAAGGAAACCATTTTTTAAATTGCATCAACACGGTTTAATTCGACACCGCGTAATAATATTACCATAATTTTTGGTATTCTTACGTTTTCGATCCTTTTTAAATGTAGTATAGTTACGTTTCCAAGGTCGCTGATTACGGTACTCAATTCAGATTTTAGAATTTCAAAATGGCGGTTCCAATATGGTGGACAAATTTGGGAAAAAATCATTCAATCTTTTTAAAACTCGGTATTCAGAAGGTTTCGATGTCGCTGATTACGATATTCAATTCATATTTTCAAAATTTAAAATTGTGGAACCAATATAACAGTTAAATTTAGGCATTCTTGGATTTTTGGGGTCGTAACGTTTCTCAACTAATTATGAATGTTCCTGAAGTTGTTATAAAGTTGCCAACTTAAAACCGTTTTTTAACGTCCAATAATCAAGTTGATGAGAAGAATTCTGGAAAATAAAATCAAGAATCTAACGACCAAATTTGGACAACCACCACAAAATTTTCCACTGCAATTTGAAAAAAGGAACATCTTCCACCTAAAAAAGAAGAAAAGAAAATCATTCGTCCTCAATATGGACAAAAAATAAAAAGGAGGAAAGAAAAATGAGACGGCAACCAACCAAATCCCCTTCCTTTTTTTTTATTTCTTTCGTCCTTTTTATTCCCACCATTGTCAAATCACAATAAGAAGCATTTGAAAAAAATAATCACCAACGTTTCGGCACTCATACAGCACCCTTATCAAAGCAAAAAAAAAATATAATGGAACATTTTGTGGTGGTTGACCAAATTTGGCCTATAGATTCTCGATTTTATTTTCAGGAATTCCTCTCAACAATAATAATCTCAAGAAATTTTTTATCATCATATTGTTTTTATCTAAATTTCTTTCAATGCATATTTATCTATGAAACTTAGGCGATTTCAAGTATGTCCCTGTTATTGATGTGCACAGTGCGCTTCAAATAGTTAAAATGGCCATTTTTTCGTCATATTTATTTTTCTATAAAAAATTGAAAGCCTAATCTTACCAGCATTATTTTCAAATTTTTTGGTTTAAATCGGTCAATGTTTGTGAGCTGTACCTTATTTTGAATAAAAAAAATCCTCTTTTTCCCACTGTGCGGCCATCCGCCTGCAATTGTCTACAACAATGATGCAACGCCAATGTCCCATACAATGACGTCCAATACTTTTGCATCCATAGCTATCCGCAGCTAAATTTTTCACGAATTTTTAGAAAAACGTATTTCGGATACTACACTGTAAAAAAAGCTTCGGTGACATTTACAGACAGCTATTAATTATGCATGCAGTTATTTTCAAATTGCAATATATAACCTTATTAATTTACGATACTCCAATACGTCTGATGATGGAAATTATTCGATCCGCGTGGGACATAGTAAGTTTAAGTAAGGTGATCAATTTACTTAGGGCGTTAAGTATACGAAAGTCTATGCAAATTTCGACGCGTGCTTTTCTATCGCGAGGGAGTGAGTCCGCACGGACGAACACCGCAGAATTATTTGCAGGACGTAATTTTGGACCATTCGGATCTAGCGAGTGCAAGTCGCGCCAGAAAATGAGTTTCGGAGACGCCCGAATGACCTTTTGCCATTTGGTGCGGATTTCGTTTGTTGCTTTGTACATCATATGGATTTTAATCTTTTTTTTTTTAATTTTGGAGAACTTGGAAAT
>NC_046662.1:107517393-107528379 GCF_010883055.1 Belonocnema kinseyi
TTGACCGTATGTTTTAACTTATGACCCGTACTTAATTTCACGATCAACGACAGGAAATTTACGTCCTGCATGTTTTTTTAATGGCTAACGCAGGTTGAGAAGGAAAATATGTATTTTTACAGAATTCTGCTTATTTACTATGTGCCACTCCGATTGAATAATTTCAATCGTCGCATAATGTAAATTTACACCAACTTTTTTTACACTGTATGCAGGTTTTCATTAGGAAGAGTACTGCAAAATAATTAACTTCTGTTATATGTTCAAACAATTGAATACATTCAAACCTCGTGTATTGCAACTGCTTTGATACGTAAACATCTCGTGTATTGCAACTCGAGAGGGGACCCTTATTACGGATCTAATATCGAAGAGGGTGGATGGGGAAAAAGGAAAGCCGAGAATCGGGTGTACACAAAATAAAACTCATCAAGTACAAAAAGAGGGCAACCATAATTTTAATGCCACTTACATGTCGGCTTGTAAGCCCGTGATGCGGTTAGGGGGGAAAAAAGCTGCTGTCGGGTAAAATAGGTACCGTAGGCCCGCGGCGTGGGCGGCTCCGCGATCCGCGGCTCGTTGGTGGACGGTTGGGCTGGCATCGCAGGATTCCTTAACCCCTGGTTTGGCACTCGTGTTGGCAAAGCGTCGTTCGGGTGAACGGACAGAGCGAGACTAACCCGTAGGTGCGCTGTCGCTCGGTAACTCGAATCCGCCCCCCATCGTTCGTGATCCTGCTACTCTTAGTTGCAGGGTCGCATCGAACCCGAATGTTAGGTAACAACTCTGTTACACCCCCCCCCCCCCCCCCGCAGGGATTTGGGTATATTCCTGAACTTTGCGTCAATTCCCTAAGTTCGCTTTCCAGGTCTTCCATTGTTTCTTTGTCTATGTTTAGTTCTATTTCGTATTCTGAAATTTTTATCCGTAAAAGGTTTTGTAATTTTTTGTTTATTGCCTCCCAGCCCCCTTGTAGGTACGTTTGATTGTTAAAGCTTGGAGTTGTAACATTTTTTTGTGTCTATTAGGTCTATTGTTGCAAAATGAGCCGTGTATTATGTAAATGGGTTTTGGTACTAATTTTTTACAAAATTCACAACGGAATCCCTCCGAATTTTCTTCGGTTTTTAGTTTAATAATTGCGATGTTTTTCTTGATGTCGCTGCTCTAATTTTCATCCATGATGGTCTGCTTCTGTGAGGAGAAAGAAAACAAATAGGGGTGGGGGAACAAAAATATTGTCTGGAGTCAGGGCAGTTTTATTTTAAGGTTCTTTTATTGTCACAAAAGTTGATAGGATTTAATATAGTAATTGTTACAATATAATGCGTAGTTTTATTTTTAAATTTTATTCCACCTCCTTCCTTTTTTTAATCCATTCCACCACTTCCCTTTCTCTCTTTTCCCTGTATTGTCTCCATTCCTCTCTTATTTGTTCTTCCTTTTTCTTTTTCTTCTCCGCTGCTATCATCGCCAGTACTCTTAGCCAGGGTGTTGCCCTTTCCCTGTCGATTCTCGCTCTCATATCCTCCTCTTTTCTTCTCTTTTCCTCTTCAGACCGTTTCTGTTCCATTCGTGTTTGTTTGAAATTGTTATATACGAGCCAAGTTTTTTTGTTGCAATTTTTAAAGTGTTGCAGTTGTGCTTTTAGTTTTAATTCTTTTAATTTTTGTAACATCATCTGGGGTGTTGCCTCGCTTTTACTTGTAGTTGGTCCTCCATCGGCATCTTTCTCCTCCAGCTGTTCCAAGTTTTTAAATGCGCTGCGGATGTGGCGGTGGGGATGGTATTTTAGATTATATTCTGACGCTCCCTGAGCGACCTTGTTTAGCCAGATCCATGCTGGTCAATTTCCTAAGTGTTCTTCAAATTTTTGTTTGACTGCCGACCTTTGAGGTTTTTTAATTCATAAATCGTTGGGGAAATCTTTGCCTTAATAATATATGGACCTTCATATTGGTCGTATAACTTACCTGATTTTTTATCTGCTTTATTTGAAATTCTAGTTGTCCTTTTTAATACCTTTACCCCTATTTTAAATTCTACGGGTCTTCTTCTCAAATTATACTTATTCGCTTGTCTTTTATTAGCTTTGCCCAAATTTTTCTGGACTTCTTCTTTTATAATTTGCAGCTTCCTAAGTCTGTCTCTCCATTTGTCTACGCTTTAAAACTCTATTTCGCTTTCGTTTTCGAAATTTTTTCTTAGGGACTGTAGTGGTTCTAATTCGCGACGTAAGTTTAAAAATGCTGGGGTAAACTGTGTTGATGAGTTTTTGCTAGTGTTTATCACGAAATGTAAATCGTCTATGTGTTCGTCCCAGATGGAATGATTGTTATCTAGGTAGGTCTCGTTAGCTTTTCTTATCGGAATTATCTCAACCCATTTTGTAAAAAGATCTACAAAAACTAGTAAATATTGGTTTTTTCTCTTTTTTGAAATCGGTAGTGGTCCCATGATATCTGCAGCAATCATGGTCCATGGTTCTTCAACGATTCTTTTTCCCATCAGCCCTAATTTCGGTTTGTTACTCGGTTTGGTTCTTTCGCATGTTTTACAATTTTTAACGTATTTGATTATCTCCGATTACATCCCTGGCCAGAAGTAGCACTCGGACATTCTCGCGTGCGTTTTTTCGGAACCTAAATGTCCTGCTTGTAAGTCATCGTAAATTTTCTTTCAAAACCTGTGTTCGTAATTTTTTGGGTACGATGAGTTTCCATGGGTTAGAGTCTGGTAAAAGAGTAGATTTTAATGGGCCAGTTCTGCAAAAATAGAGTGGCGAATCTCTGATTCGCCATTTTTCGTGTTCTTCCGGTCTTTTTTTTAACTTGTCTGATTTTTGTTGAGTACCAGTCATCTGTTATGTCAGCTATTTCCACTTTTGATTTTTCTACACTACAAGCCGACGCAAACGCTATATCTTTTACTGGTTCTCCTGATCTCGAAAAAGCATCAGGGACGAGATTTGAACTACCTTTTTGGTATATGACTTCGTAGTCATATTCAAAAAGTTCCAGTGCCCATCTGGCTAATCGGCCCGTGGGTTTTTTTAGGTTATGGAACCACTTTAACGCTAAGTGGTCCGTGATTACTTTAAAACTATAACCTTCTAGATATGGCCTAAATTTTCGGATGGCCCAAACTATCGTTCGGCATTCTTTTTCGTATGCTGAGTATCGAGATTCTGCCTCGTTTAGGCTTCTGCTCGCGTATGCTATTACGTAATTTACGCCGTCAATAGTTTGAGTAAGTACGGCTCCTAATCCCGTATTACTCGCATCGGTTTCGAGTAGGAAGGGTTGAGTAAAATCTGAGCAGGTTAATGTGGGTGCTGAAGTCAATAGGTCTTTAATTTTTTGGAATGCCTCATCCTGTTTTAATCCCCAATCTATTGTTCATCTTTTATAAGTAATTTGTTCATCGGTTCTATTCTATCGGCAAAGTGTGGGATAAATGTCTATACCAACTTTCCATTCATATTATGCGCTGTAATTGTTTAGTATTTTTAGCTTTAGGGTATTTTAATATTGGTTGAATTTTTTCATCATCTATTTGCAATCCTTTATCGTTAACTTTAAAGCCTAAATATTTAATTTCCGAGCAGCCGAATTCACATTTGTCCGAACTAATCGTTAAATTTGCATCATTTATTTTATCTAGTGCAATGTTCAAGTATTTTAAATGGTCATCGAAATTTTGAGTTACTATTTCCATGTCGTCTAAATAAAAACAAACTCTTTTTGTTTTAAATCTGAGGTTATGATTTTACCCATCAATCTCTGGAAAGTGGCTGGAGCATTGGTTAGACTAAATTGCCGTTTCCAGGTACTGTGAATGCTGTTATAGATTTTGAGCTTTCTTCTAATGGAATTTGTAAATAAGCTAATTTTAAATCAATTTTTGAAATGAATTTTGCTGATCTTAAAGTGTTCAATATTTCTGTCATGAGTGGAATTGGGTATAAGTCTTTTTTTGTAATATTATTAACTTTTCTGAAGTCTAAACAGAATCTGTAATCTTTCCCAGGTTTTTTGATCATGACAACAGGATTTGACTAGTCTGAACAAGAGGGTTCTATTATATCTTATTCTAATAATTTATCCACTGTTTGGTAAATCGTTTCTTTTATTTTGGGGCTCACGTGGTAATATCGCTGTTTAATGGGATCGTGGCCTCGGACATCAATTTTATGTTTCATATTTTATGTTTCATATTGTCTGGAGTCAGGGCAGTTTTATTTTAAGGTTCTTTTATTGTCACAAAAGTTGATAGGATTTAATATAGTAATTGTTACAATATAATGCGTAGTTTTATTTTTAAATTTTATTCCACCTCCTTCCTTTTTTTAATCCAATTTTTTTTAACCGTCGCAAACGGAGAAACCGTCGATATAATTGGACAGGCAGTAGTTCCAATTATGATAGGAAAGAAAGTAAAACACGTTATGTTCAGGTTGGACCCTCAATTAAAATCCGTAGGTAATTTGGGTAGGGACATGCTCAAAACCCTACGGATTACCCTCGATTACGACTCAGAAACCTGGTGACTACCAGGGAGTCCCCCCACCCGCTAACACATGGAAGCGTACCCAAACGTTAAAAAAAACAACGGCGTGCGCCGTTGTTTTTTTCTCCCCCTAATTTTTCCAAGCCCGTTCCCTTGGCAGTGGTTTCGCTAGATTTTAGTCTATTTATTTATATAGTCTAATAAATAGTCTATTTATTATTTATTATATTTATTATTTAGATTTAGTCGATTTTAATTTTATTTGCAAGGACTTTTTCTAATTGTGATTGTTGGATTTCGTTAAGCTCAACAATGCCTTCACAAGCTTCCGTAGAACAATTATTTTGTTCCTCTATTTTTCCTAAACTATCTGAAATATTATTCAGTACGATTGCCTTATTTTTAAAATTAACCCATTGATTTCTTTTATGGCTTTCTAACATTTCAGTGGCTTCATGGGATTCAGGTTCTGATATTTTCCGATTGGTATCTTCGTTATTTTTCCGAAGGTTACTATCGCCATTTTTGTATTCATTCTCGTATTTTCTATTATGATAAATTTTTCCTGAATTATTTTTCGTACCCTTTTTCCTCATTCTAGGTTTACCTAAATTAATTGAGTCTTTTGTGCTTGAGTCGCCGCTAGTGTCGTAGGTGGGGGTGCTCTCGAGGGGTTGGAATTTGCTGCTCGTCGGGATGCTTATTAGGCTAGGGATATCTTTTGTAGGATTTGTTACTGAATTTTGGGCATTTTTGGTTTTTTAGGATTGGTTGGATTTGATAGGTACTAGGGGGATTTCGCTTATCTTTGAGGTTTGGGATACTTCTGTTAAGTTTCCTTATACTTTTTAGGTTAATAGTACCTCCGAATTTCGGTTTCCTATCTTTATTATTATTTTCTTCGTTCTTACGTAGTTCTATATTCCTAATTTTCTCATTTCTAACTTATCTATTCTCTTTTTCTAATATAGTGTCAGGTTTAGTTTCCGTTTTAATTTCGGTTATGGGGGTCGGTAGTACGTTTGGGTACGCTTCCATGTGTTAGCGGGTGGGGGGACTCCCTGGTAGTCACCAGGTTTCTGAGTCGTAATCGAGGGTAATCCGTAGGGTTTTGAGCATGTCCCTACCCAAATTACCTACGGATTTTAATTGAGGGTCCAACCTGAACATAATGTGTTTTACTTTCTTTCCTATCATAATTGGAACTACTGCCTGTCCAATTATATCGACGGTTTCTCCGTTTGCGACGGTTAATTTGCGCGAAACTGGTGTTAGAATTGAAATTTTTGAATTTTGGATTTTTCCATGAATTCTTTACCCGTGTATGAATGTGTGGCGACGGTATCGACTAGAAGTCGAAATAGGTTACCCTCGAATTTTGTCATCAGATGAAAACGTGTTTCCGTTTTTTCATCTATATCCGAGTTTAAGATTTCCGGCGTTTCGTTGCTAGGTTGTATTGTTACCTAGGTTCTACGTAATTCCCATTCATGATTTTTTCTCGGATAAAGTTTAGTAATGAGTTTTCTAATTTCCGTTAAGTGCGAATGGATGTCTTGGTTTTTTTTTTTTTATTACAAAATTTAATTTTTTGTTTTATTTCATCCGAAAACCTTTCATCTATGTAAGCGTTTTTAAAATCTTCTGTAAAATCCGATAAGGATCTCTAGAAATTTTTATTTATTTCGCACCAATCCTTAGCATTTTCTATTAATAACGCGTCTAAATTTTCGAGAATATCACTATCATTTATTTTATAACCCCTTTTGAATCTTTTTAGTTCCTCTATGAATTGCGCGGGACTCTCGTCTTTATTATTGCGAAATTTTATTGGCCAATTGCTCATGATTTGAAATGTTGTCGTATTCATAGTCTGTGTCTGGGTTATTTATGTGAATTTTAGAACGTCTGTTCGACCTGTTAATTGTTGTCGGGAGTCTACATGATCTGTTTTGATTTGGTTTGTTTTTGTCCTCTAAAGATTCACTGTCATCGGAGTTTTGTAAGGAACCCGCACTAAATGTATGGGAAAATGGCTTTCGGTGGATTTTGCTGAAACTTTGTAATTTTTGAGGTTATAAGTGCCGGACGAAATATCCGTAAAAAAATCCAAAAAAATGGACAGTCTTAGCGCTATGCGGCGCTAAGCGCTCAAGATCAGTGAATAAAACGAATTACAACAGATTTTGTTACAAAAGCGATATCAACATAGAAATCATGTTTCAGATCGTGGTCTGTCATATTTTCGCCTACACCGTTGACTCATATAGCGCGCTTCTCAAAACGATCAAACGCTAAGTGCCCAAGATTGTAACTTGACTATTTCATCACTTTTTTAAAGGCAGAAATGGTACCTAAAGTAACATTAGTAACTAGTGCGTACATTCCGATAATAACATTGTACTGTTTTCAAGAGTGCCGAACGCTAAGCGCTCATGATCAGTGAATTGAACGAATCCTAGTAGCTTTTGCGAAATATTAAACTATTTCTGGCTCTTGATTCGGGTTCACTTGTTCACCTCTATTAGCAGTGTCTAGAATCCTTTGTAGCAGGGAAGTTTGAGGATACTTCACGTATTGCTGATGACGTGCATAACCCAGGAACCATAAAACGCTTGCAATATGTGCGAAAGTGCCAAGAGTTCTGGCCCCTGACTTACATGTGAAGTAATAACCAAGAAGCGTTTCGTTATTTTCTGGTCCTATGTCATCGATCTCATTGAACGCTATCCGCAGCTGGTACCTTGTCGCATTTCGGAAACGAGAAAATACTCGTACTCTGATCAAACCAGATTCATTAAGTCGCGTATCTAGTTGAAACTCCTCATCTTCTTCTCGTTGCAGCTTGTCTTGAACGTAACATGGGGCAAGTTCTACTTGATACGCACCAATTGTTATGTCGCGTATTTCTTCCAATATAAGGTGAGGAAATTGTGGTACTTGAAGTTCATGCAGGCGATTCCAATTTGCATTTCCGTAGCGCATATTGTCCACTGCTACGCGCGCTTGCACAATATTTGGCTCACGAGCTCTCGCTATATATTCTCTTGCAAGCTCTGCTGTAGCGCCTTGCATCTCGATAACAGGATGGTATCGATTAATTATGGCACCACCAATACGAAAGAAGTCCCTTAAATTGTGTACATGAGCCATCGGAATGGTTTTCTCGAAAAACTTGAAAATGGACTTTAGTTGCCATTTCTGGATTCCACTATCCATCTAGATTTCGTTATTAGTCGAGCTTCCTTTGCTTCTTCCGTTACCAATTGACTCTGTCCTTGTTGGAGAAATGGTGGTATCTTCGACACAATTCCTAAGCGTTCTGAAAGTGGTTGAGCATCTCTATATCCACGGTCTCTTTAAGAATATCACCAATGTCCAAAAATTCTCTCATACCTTCCACATCTCTTTCAAATTCGTTAATGAATATGTGTGCGTCATTGTTTTGCGAGTCAGAAAAATATGGTCCTTGTATTTCAAGTATGTATCCGCCTGGAGCAACAATGAGAACAGGTTTTATCAAGTGACGTCCTTTATGTTTGCAGAATGAATGTCGAAGTACGCGAAAGTTATTGCTCTTCTGCATGTAAGCATAAGTTCCATCAATGATAGAAATAGCTCTGGGAATTTCTGGTTGTGGATTATAAATTTCATTGGTGAATGATGTCACGTGTCTTTCAATGAATTCCTCTCTGCTTATCGCATTAAATCCAATGTTACCAGACACAAATCGCTGCATTAAAGACTCTCTTACAGTAGAAATGGCCATGCTTGTAGCTTGCCGGCTCGAATAATGAAAAACCACTTTCAGAAATTCATCAAAAAGACCTTAACGAATTTTGCAAAGGAAAGTCAGCAGATATTCTTTCCTCACGTATCTGGCACCATGTCCATGTAACTGCGGAATAGGATCAAAAAATGAATACAATTCTCTAAATTGTTCCTTTGTTACAGGAGCAATAGCTTCAAACTCTTCATCAGTGAAACTATCCTCATTATTAAACGCCGCGGCTGCATGAACATTTGCTTCGTTACGAAGTAAGTAAGTAAGCTTGTAGCCCAGGAAGCAAGGAGCCTAAGATGAAACCATGTTTATCCAAATGATTTAAGCATGCTCTTGTTTCTTCTGGAATGAAAATGTTGATGACAATAAAAGCGTTAACTCTACATTCAATTGAAAGCCTTGGAGTATTAACATCAGCATTACAGAACATGCACGTTTTCCTGCTTGTTTGTGTAAGAACATTCAGTCTTAAACAGCCTGGGTCACATTGGAGTTCCTCTATCTCATTGTGAATCGATTGATTGCAATTGAGACATACTCTCATCGACGACTTCAAGTGGTGGTCTTCGAAGTTGAAGGCGTCTATAAATTGCAATGTTTTGCATATCAGGATTATTATTCCCATCAATTCGAGCCATTTGTCCTGGTTGATAAACTCTATCGCACACATAGCAATTAACTCGAACTCTGAATGCCATTTTTTAAACCATAAGAGAAACAAGCTCTTATAGTCTTGAAAGGCAGAGGAATGTATTAATAAAACGAAAGAAAAATTCAGAAGCAACAAAATAAAACAAATAAACACAAGAAACTAAACACAAAAAGGGAATAAGAAATACAACACTATTAATACAGAAGGGAGCAGATGGGATTTTTTTCCCTAAGCTTACGAATAAAGTTACTATCCACTCTCGAGAACTTTCACAAAAGAAATGACAAGCATACCATCGTCAATAGAAATAATAAGTGAATGCTGTTCAATATATGTTTAATATAATTAAAAATTTGTCATAAGGACAACCGCAGGATTTCGCCGGGAGCGGTCTCACAACCGTGAGATAGGTGGTTATAGTCTGTAAAGGAATCAATACGACGATCCAGCAAAAGCCTCGTGCACCCTCAGAACACGGAGTGACCCAAGGACAACCGCCTTCTGCATTTTTCCCGCAAGTGTTCTAGCATATTGTTGACACGCAGGGATGCTTTTTAGGCCATTAGCAAGTGAAAGCTTGGCACCTCCAAGAGAGCCGATGATAAGGACGATCAGTTTAACAGAATATTCCGGGTACAATCGTTGCAACTCCCTTATAAGGTCTCGATACCTACCTCTCTTTGGTGCCGAAAATTCGATAACGAACATGGTTTGCTTCTCGAAGTCAAGAAGAACCATGTCAGGCCTCGAGTGAGCAACAGAAACAATTGTTGAGAATATAAAGTTCCAGTATATGCGGCACTTCCCATTCTCGACAATTGACTCAATTTCCCTAGGAGCATTTAGAGGAGCGATATTAAGGTGAATGCCGTAGGAGTGACAGAGATGGTAATAAAGCACTCTTAGTGCCGCATTGTGTCTTTGAATGTAGGTCAAAGTATGTCACAGTATGTGAGCTAAATGCTCGGGGTGTGCATGGCACGCCCTGCAGCTATCATCAGGAATGTCTTGGCGCAAAATGTGGCAGCGGATGTTAACGTGGAAATTACACCGTCTTGGCATGCAAAAATGAAACCCTCTGTACCAGACTTCAATCCGGGCGATTTAAGGAAAGCAAACGTTAGCTCACAAGACATTGACTGATCCTTCACATTTCGGTGGAAGATACCGTGCATCCTCTTATCGAGGAGCTGTTCACGAAAGTTTTTCTCTTGTGCTTTCTTAATCCGGGCTTCCAGGAGTGAGCACCCGAGTTAGATTAGATTTGATGCATTTTGCTCACCCCTAATACTGAAGTCAAGTCCGACTATTTCAGCAGCGTGAGATGTACAGTCGCGGAACGGAAGACTTAAGATGCATGGTTTTGTTCATGTGCATCACCTTTCTTGTCCCGATATCAAGAGATCTGAGTTCGTTCTTCGTCCATGGAACTACTCCAAATGAATAGAGTAGTACCGGGACGGCAAGCATGTTCGTTGCAGATACTTTGTTCCTCGCCGACAGTTCGGAAGACCAAATCTGTCGGATGAGACGTTTGTATTTGCTTCGGAGAGCATCCTTTATAGATGTCACATCCTGAATGCGGCTCTGTGGCACGCCCAGGTATGTATAAGTCTCTCCAGCGCAAAGATGACGTATGGCGCTTCTATCAACGAGCTCAGGATCTTCAGGGATGCCATTAAGTTTTCCTCGATTCAAATAAACCTTGGCGCATTTGTCTAACCCGTCGGAATGGCGCAGTGCTAGAGATAGTGGCAATAATGTAAGGCAAAAGAGGAGTGGGCTCATGGTATCGCCCTGAAAGACACCTCTCTGAAACGTGACCTTGTTAGTTGTCACACGATTTTTGCCAGATGAGATAGTAAATCTGGTTTTCCAAAGCGGCATCAATCTCTCTATGCACCCAACTATTTGCGGGATGAACCTTTAAGGTTTCCAGAAGACAGATGATAAGTCTATGGGATGTCGAATCGAAAGCTTTCCGATAATCAATCCAGGCCATCGATAGGTCACGCTGGTAGAATGCTGTATCTTTGCAGAC
>NC_046662.1:107528479-107541118 GCF_010883055.1 Belonocnema kinseyi
GTAGTGTTTGATCAAAACTCGAAACTCAGATTTTTCCATATTAAAAAAAACTCGGAGGTTAGTCGCTTCTCAGTGCTGTAACTTGTAAATGCGTAAACATAACTGGCTGAAGTTTTGACAGGCGTCATTTGAAGGATAAAGCTCGACGAAAATGGTTCACATCAGTGAATACTAATGCCATCTCTTAGAATTTTCAGGTACTTACGGTACTGTCTGTGCTCCTTATTTTGCTAACAAAGTGGTTAAGCAGTTAGCTTATGATGAAGGAAATAGATTTCCTTTAGCCCAAACTATACTAGAAAATAATATTCACGTCGATGATGTTTTGATTGGTGCAGATAGTCAGATTGAGCCTAAACAGGCGCGAGCTCAAGTAACACTGTTATTAGAAGCTGGCGGTTTTCATTTGCGAAAATGGGCCGCAATTGAACCCAAACTATTGGTAGATTGTCCCTCGGGAGAACACGAACGTGCTATCAAATTTCAGTCAGCGGAGGATGCTCAGCTGAAGGTTCTAGGTTTATTTTGGGATCCTAAGTCCGATTCATTCCTTTTTAAAGTGACTTCTTCTTTAGTCGAAAATCCAACAAAACGGATTGTTCTTTCATTAATAGCCAAGTTGTATGATCCTATGCGTTGGATAAGTGCAGTCATAATAGTGGAAAAAATTTTAATGCTGGATCTTTGGCTGCGTAAGGTCGACTGGACGACCTGATGATTTTGAAATTCAATGGTTAAATTATCATGGTTCTCTGGAAAAATTAGAATCACTTAAAGTTCCCAGATGTACACGACAACTGCAGACAAACTCTGAATTCGAGCTTCATGGCTCTTCTGACGCTTCATCAAAAGCTTATTCAGCTTCCGTTTACATTAGAATTCTTAGTGAAGATTTAAAGGAGGCTCATGTTTGTCTACTAATGGCTAAATCTAAAGTAGCTCCTGTTAAATATGTATCAATTCCTCTTTTGGAGTTGTGTGGAGCTGCGTTGCTAAATAAGACACTCAAGTTTGTCATAGAAACTATGTCATTGGATAAAATACCTGTTCACAGTCACACTGATTCCATAACAGTTTTGGCTTGGCTAGGAAAACATCTTTCCAATTGGCCTGTGTTTGTTGCCACTAGAGTCATCATGTTTTGCGTGTGATCCAAAGTGCATTCAACTTGATGCTTAAATTCTCCTCTTGGCCAAGATTCCTTCGAGTAACTGCCTATTGTAAAAGGTTTATTGATGCCTTTGTGTTCAAATACTCGAAACTTAATAAGCCTAAACCTAAATTTTCAACCAAGTCTCTTAATGCGATTGAAATCCAACAAGCTGTTATATTTTGGATTAAATTTGTCCAGGTAAATTCCTTTTATAATGAGATAAATGCTTAGAACGAAGAAGATAGGGTGCTTCCAAAGAACTCGCTATTAAAAAGTTTTAATTAATTTTTGGATTCTAACAATCTCTTAAGGTTAGGTGGAAGACTACAGCATGCTCAGTCTTTGGTTAAACGATTGATCAAAGATTGCCTGGAGTGCACACGTGAGAGCGGATTTGTCTCAACAACTTATGGGGGACTTACCTGAATTTAGAGTAACCCTAAATCTTCAATTCACACATTTTGGTGTGGACTGTGCAGGCCCATTTAATGTTCTCTTTGCTTCCGGTCGTGGCAGAAAGAGTCACAAAACTTGCGTTGCGCTTCTCGTCTGTTGTTGTACGAGAGCTGTCCATTTAGAACTCGTTTCTGATTATTCATCTGCCGCTTTTCTCGCCACCTTTCAGTGATTTTCATAAGGGCAAGGAAGACCTGTACACTTGTACAGTGATAGTGGTACGACATTTCACGGTGCTGAACGGGAATTGAAAAATTGTCTTTTGAACCTTAGACTTGATGCTGATTTGCATAATGAGTTCGCAATTCAAGGTACTTCTTGGCATTTCATACCTCCTTCCGCTCCTCATTTTGGGGATTTATGGGAGGATGGAGTTAAGAGCTTTGAACACCATCTGAAAAGAATTGCAGGTGCACATACTCTTAAATACGAAGAGTTTGATACCCTTCTTACTCGTATATAATCTTACCTCAATTCCCGTCCTATTGTCCTTCTTTCACATGATCCTGAAGACTTTTCCTATCTTACACCTGGACATTTTCTGATTGGAGCCCCTTTGACCAGCATTCCAGAACCCTCATTGGAATTTACTCCGGAAAACGCTACAAATGGTTCAACAAAGAGCTAAATCTTGTGATCTGTGATATCGTTCTTTTGAAACATGTTTCGTCGCCGCCTTCTAGATGGTTTTTAGGTCGCATAGTTAAATCTACAAGGGAAAGGGCGATTTAGTACGTTCTGTTCGCGTAAAAACTGCCAGTTCGGAATATGAACGTCCGATTACTCAGATTGGTCTGTTACCAGTAAGAGCGAAAGAAATGAGCGAAATCTGAACAACTATCATTAATTAGATTGATAAGAAATTATTCTGTAAACTTAGTGAATTATGGCGGGCGGCTAAGACTATTAAATTTTTGTTACATTTATACTGTTTCTTTACGGCGGGCGGCATTTGCGTTGTTGACAAATACTCGATTAAACACGTATTGTTTTTTCTTTTCATCGTGCAGTTACCACTCACGAGGCGAGCGGTATGTTTAATGTTCTAATGTTTCGTCTTTATGAGATTTTCTGCGATTGAAAATTATTTAATTTGTCGGCATCGCCTATTTCAAAGCTATTTTCGGTTTCCTTATTATTTAAAGGAATATTTGAAGTCACGTGATTTCTCAGTTTGAGTGTGTGATGATAGCCCTGTCGCTTAAGAAAAACAGTATGCGAGCAGCAGTGAATCGCGACAGATCGTTGTCCGATCTTTTCGTATCAGTAAATTGATTAACTGAATAAAGACATTAAATCTTACATCTTACAAAAATGTCTATATAAACGAGTGAGTGATCTGTGTGATTCTCAAAAATGGTCTGAGTTTGCCAAGTATTCTAAACGTGAAATAAAACTTGATTCATTATTTCTCACGATTCTTCTGTGTCTATTCCTGATCTGGCAAAAATATTTATAAACATAAACATTAAACAAAGGGCATGTAAACAATGGAGTGTAATTATTGTAAGAGACAAAACAGTGAGAGTGGAAGTCAGAAGTATTTTTTTCTTTTAATTTAAAAATGTGTCTCCCTTTTTTTCGGCTGGTTTGGTATTTTGGAGGGAAAAGTGTGGGATTTTGGGTTGGGCGCCAGATATTACGGAGCTAATATCGAAGGGGGTGGATGGGGGAAGTGGAAAGCCGAGAATCGGGTGTAAACACAATGAAACTCATCAAGTGCAAAAAGAAGGCAACAGTAATTTTAATGCCACTTATATGTCGGCCCCTAAGCCCGTGGCGCGGCTAGGGGGGGGGGGGGAGAGAAAAGCTGCTGTCGGGTAAAATAGGTACGGTAGGCCCGCGGCGTGGACGGCTCAGCGATCCACGGCTCGTTGGTGGACAGTTGGGCTGGCGTCGCAGGATTCCTTAACCCCAGGTTTGGCACTCGCGTTGGCAAAGCGTCGCGGAAAAGAATAGTTCGGGGGTACGGACAGAGCGAGACTGACCCGCGGACGCGCTATCGCTCGGCGACTCGGATCCCGTCGGGGGACTCCACCCCCCATCGTTCGCGATCCTGCTACTCTTAGTTGCAGGGTCGCACCGAACCCGAATGTTAGGTAACAATTCTGTTACAACCTACCACTTCACTTGTCCATAAGATGTTCTCACAATACATTCCCGCTTCGCGCTATTATTGGCTATACGGAAAATGTGGCAATCACTGGTCGGAGTTAGGCAAGTTGCGATAGACGAGTATTTTGACTTGTAATAAACGAAATTTACAATAAAAGAGTGTTGCAATAACCTAGGTTTGACTGTACAATTTACCTTGCATGTTTTTCCACAAAATTATTATAAGTTTATAGAAATTGTCCATGAGATGAAATGTTTCGAGCTATTGATTTGAATTAGACATACCTTTACTGGATGAATCAATTTTGTTGCATTGAAAATCGTCGAATCAAGAAGACTTTTTGAACCTGTTCCCTGAAACGCACTTTATCTCTTATTCAAGCTTTAACGCATATGCGAGAATAGTGGAATTTGGCACTGAAACATGACGCGAATATGAGGCACTGAGCTCCCTATGCCATCTGAAAAGAACGCAGAGGATCCTACTCTACCGACTACAACCGTTCAAATTACTATAATAATTTTTTTTCGAATTTTGGCCAGCTTTCACGATTTTTCGACCACTTTTAAAATTCTACACAAAATAATAATTTAAATGTTAAAAATCCTGCAGTGCTTGATTTTACACAGCAAAATACAATAACACAAAATAGTTTCAAAGGCATTGTTTTTTCAATTGGTTTGCATTTATATGAATACTTTTAAACTAAACGACTTATACGGCTGTAGGATTTCCTATGGAAGTAAAGTAAAATTATTTCCCTGAAAACAGGGTTATAAAGTATGCGGCAATAACGGAGCATATAAGAAGTGCTGCAATATCTATGCATACTAGCCAAGTTCCAAGTAGCGCTTTATAACCTCACTATAACGTGTAAAAACGCGCTACGCGCTCCTAATTCGGAGCCGTAGAAACTTAACGGACGTATAAATTAAGGTAAAAATTACATTTTCGTATTTGAAAAACGTTTATTAAAGCGATCATAACAGAAGTTACCTAGTAAACTAAACAAGATTAAAAAGGGATTGAAAAGTAATAGGGTGTGCCAGGATTTAAATCCGGTTTGTAGAGCTTTCTGTATTCATGTATGTTTTGGTAGGTCGAAATTATGTCGAACCTCGAATGCAATAAATGAACAGAATGCCTCTTTCTATTTGTCTTAATTCTTCCGTTCCTTTTTTAAAGCTTATGTTTGGTCAGCTTTTTGTTGTTAAGGTTATGTCTTTGGAAATAAGGATAATTTATAAGGGAAAAAGCTAGTTTGTCAAATATCAGTGCGGAACAATTTGAAAATTGGGAATTGCTTGTAATTGTGTTATAATAATTAAAAATAATCAAAACTGTCTTTGAATTAAAATTTATTAACATAAAATTTTAATTTGTTTAATAAATTGTAACGAAAATATAAATACAATTTGGGCAATAAGGAATACGTGATATTCAATATATAATTTGGCTATACGCATAATTCGCCTTGCTATCGATAAATCTGAAGCATTCTGGCGCAATGCCTGTTATGTTATAATGTGTAGTGCTACAATAGGAATACAAATTTAATGTAGATATGCACCGCAAACTATTTTTTAAGGGTTCAAGTGGCCATTAAAATATAACCTCAAAATTTACAAAAAATTTATATTCTTTTTGCCTGATCTGGATCTGTAGAGAACATCAAGACATAATTCCTAGTACAGTACAATTCTTCTATTTGCACTCACCATGTGTTCTAGCTCTCCTCCACACGTATTTTAGCGCAGGCAACATCGTACCTCCTACTTAAGCGTCTGGGAACCCCTGCGCTAGCTTACGCATGAGCCAACGTGCGACGTCCAACTTGAAGTAGATTGGGGGTACTCTCTAACATAAGTGCCATATACTTCTAATTATACTCCCCAAAAAGACCGTCAGGCGGCAGACACCGCGAGTGCATATTTGAATTTATTATTCCTGTCAATTGTACGCGATTTTAGTCAAAGTTCCACTTGAAAAACATTTATTTTTAATAAATAGATTAGAACATGTGAAATATCTATATATCTTTCTAAATCCCATATATATTATTCCTATTGCATAAAATTTAATACGTTTCAATAAGTCTAAGCTCTTTCTATCCTAAAAAATTCAATTCTATTTCACGAGCAGAAAGGACTTCGAATTTTATATCTGTTAATTAATTTTTATCCCAAAAAAGGGGCTCAGTATCTTTTTCTACAGGAATGGCCGATTTAAATTACGTTTAACTCCTCCAAATAATTGTCTCATTTAGCCGAACAAGCCGTGACTCAGGCGGCGGCTGTGCCCCACCTCTTCCGGGACCTGAGAGACCAATAAGTCCCTCTAAAAGAAGCGCATCGACTGACGCTCAAAAGCGAGAAAGGGGCTCAGAGGGGCTGATCCCCTGACAATGTGGTGACGGATACTAGCTACCTGGACTCGCTGCTGACTATAGAGCAATTTTAACTCTTCAGGAAGGCTACCTGAATGGCGCTCAAAAGAGTATCCTTAGATCAATGGCTAGGATTCAAGACCTCCTTCTGTAGGGAAGTGGTCTTTGTATTTGTGGCAATCGACCAAGCGGCTAAAGCTTGGCTGCACAAAGCTGCGGTCGAAAAAAGGTCTTGGGAAGGTGCATCTCTTAAGGTGTGTGGAGTTGACGGCATGGAGGAGTGCATTAGCCTTACATCGTTCCCACTAAAAACAGTGAAAAGACTTTTGGACAGATACATCCGCGGTAAGCTTTTGTCAAGTAAGCCACTTCACAAGCGACAACTCGTTTATAGGGGTAGTCACTCGACTGAGACGGCCCTAAGCAGAGCAGTTAAACTAATTTATGGACAACTGAAGCAGAAAGGCCTCCCGATTGGAACCTTTATAGACATTGAAGGATCCTTTAACTACACCTCTGGTGAGGTGATCAGGGCAGTCATGATCACACACAGTGTTCTTATTGCAGTCGTGGAATGGGCCTGCCACATGTTGGCCAACAGGTACCTAATTACGACTGAGGTTGATACCACTTTCCGTGAAACCGTTGACTCGGGATGTCAGCAGGGAGGTGCTTTATCTCCCCTACTGTAGTGCTTGCTGGTGGATGAACTGCTTTATCTGCTCACGAGTCATGGCTGCCAGCTTATATATCATACGGACGATATACTGGTTATCGTACGCGGTCAGCATCTGGATGCGCTCTTCGGAGTAATGCAGCAATCACTAAGGATAGTAGATTCGTGGTGTAAGAAGACTAAACTATCGGTCAATACAAGAAAGACGGACGCAGTTGTATTCGCCAGAAGGTGAACAACTAGAATTCAAACGACGAGCCAAATATATAGGGGTCATTCTGGTAAAAAACTTTCATGGAACGAACACCTGGAAAACAAGTGCAAGAAGCTAGTAGCGACTCTTTCGCTCTGTAGGACAGCCATGGGGAAAAACTGGGGCTTGAAACCGGAGACACTTATGTGGATCTACACAGCGATTATGCGATTTAGGCTAACCTATGCGTCAGTGGTCTGGTGGAGCAGGGTCGAAATGTCTACTGTAAATTCTCAACTGGAAGGAATCAGGAGACTGATTCTGAGAGGCATCACTGGTGTCTGGAAGTCGACACCCACGATGGCTCTGGGGCACTAATAGGTTTGGAGACCATTCATCTCGCCATCAAAGCCGTGGCTGCAAAGGCGGCCTTGAGATTAAATATAGCAAAAGATAGCAGTATCTCGACAGTACTGCGGATACCAATCGACATCGCGAGGAGATTGACACTGAACATGAAAAGGGACCAAATTTCCACTCGTCGCTACCTCTGCGATAAAAAGTATCGAGTTAGCCTATCCACGAAAGAGGAATGGTTTAACGGTGAGGCACACCTGTCCAGTGATGGAGACAACTGGTTTACCATTAGCTCCAGGAACAAGGAGAACGTAGCAGCCGATGTATATCGTAAAAGGATTGGAATGGGCTTCACAATCGCGATTAAGTCCTACGCCTCCGTTCTACAATCCGAGATTATGACCATGCTCCAGTGCACCTAAAAGGCAAAGAAGTATCGCAATAAAAGAAACATTCGTATCTGCTCAGAGATCAGGGCTGCTATAATGGCTTGGAATGGAACAATAACCACGTCGATACTATGTTGGGAGCGCCTTCAGGCACTGAACAAGCTAGCGACAGACAACCGAGTCACTTTGCTTTGGATCCCTGCACACAGCGGAATCAAGGGCAATGAGATATCGGATAGGTTAACAAAGCTAGCAGCAAAAGAGAATTTTACTGGATCTGTGCCTTTCGTAGGCTTTTCCAAAAGGTTAGTCACTGAAGATATTAACAGATGGCTGACCGAGGAACATCAGAAGGAGTGGGATTCGGTCTTTGGCTGCAGACACGCTAGAACACTCTTGGGCTCAAAGCTAAAGTCTCACTGAGCAAAGAAATTACTCAAGCTCGGGAGGAAAGCAATCAAACTCCTAACAGACATTTGTATACGACACGGAAACCTCCGACACCACATGCATAAGATAGGGCTTGAAGAAAGTCCCCTCTGTCGTCTGTGCGAAAAGGATAATGGAACGTCTACTCATATCCTTTGTCACTGCCCTGCGATTGCGGGGAAACGTGTAATGCTCACAGGCAGTCGCTGTATCAGTGAGCCTGAAATATCAGCCAACAGCGTGTCTGCGGTCCTGTCCCTAAGGAGAGGGCTATGGTATCACGCTTAAGGCTTATAAAGGGAGTTGAATTAATTTAGAATATTCAAATCTCATCAGTCACTTGACTTAGTCCGTGGCTATGATATACAACCGGATTTACCCGAGTAAAAGTTTAATACAAAGATAATAATAATACAAGCAAAAAGATAAGGTTTCCAATACCAAATAGGCTGATAACGAAGAGGAGAGGGTCTAAGTAGAACACCAAATCCCATAAATTAAAAATAAAGAGTATATTAAAGATTTTGAAATGTTTTTCGCTTCCCGAGGATCGACAGGGCGCCACTGGAGACATAGCTGGTGGTCACAGCATGCGGGGCGGTAGCAATGGTGAAATACGAGATGGTCAGGCAGATCTCACTTATAAAACAGCTGGCCAGAAAGAACATCTGCGACAAACGGTAAGCATTGGAACATCAACTGTGCTGCTGAGGCTGCTTTGGCTAGCGTTAGCTATTTGCAGCCAACCAGCTCGACAGAAATACCGTGGGGGAGCATCAATTGAGATACCACAGTGCAAGAGGAATTGGTGTGTCTTTATTACGAAAGTGCTAAATTTGAAACAAAAAATTGTACTCCAGCACCTCGTATGATTCTCCTAAACAGTCTGCGCAAAAATATTGATTATTATATACATATGGTCATTGGTTGAACCAATAATATTGAAAAATAATGATAATTGATTAAAAGGGAGGCCTGAGAACAAAAAAGTTGATTTTTTCGAAACCATAGGAAATAAGTATTGTGAAAACCTGTGCCAAGTATGAGCTTGATCGTTCAAATAGTTTTTGAATAATCGTGTACACCGATTTTCAACTCATTGAAAAAAAAGTTTTGAGATAATTACTTTTAAAACTTCGGCAACCAATGAAACGACTCCCTTTTTCCCTGTTAACTTTTCTTCAAGCATTTCAGGCAGTTCGTCTCACATTCCATTTGCGCCAATGCAACCAGAATCATTTGGGTATTAGTGGATCATAACTCGATGCTAAACAGAAGCGAGTCACACTCAAAGGCTCGCGGGACATCATTTTTGAGAATTCACAAAAATCAGTAACTGAATTGTATTCTACAGGTTTCAAACTATAAATAATGGATTATGTTATTATATCTAACAGATAAAAAATTACAATTTTTAAGATCTGTTCCTGCCAAAATATTACTTTTTATTTTGTAAGTGTTTTCGAAAATTTAAAACTCTACCATTTAAGCAGCTTTGACTGTGAAAAATTCAATAAGCTTTAACGTAGTATCAAATTAAAAATTGTTTTTATTTAAAAGCGCTAATGCAATTTTAATTCCTTTGAATTTTAACTCATCAATTTTTTAAGTTTTTAATTTTGTCTATTTTAGAACTTTTATTCTGAAATAATTTTATTTACAGATTCTCGATTTGAAAAAACTATTAAATTTTGAACGCCTTGAATTTATTTTAGACCACTTATTTTTATTATTATTAGTATTTTTTCAGTATTCAGTATAATTAATGTCGAAAACATTTATTTTTGAACAATTATCGGCAATTTCTTGCATCAAATACTTTAAATAAAGTACTTTGTATTTGAAGCTCTGTCAAGTTATACCAGAAAAAGGGTTCTCCGAGCTCTTCCAACTGGGATTTTTTTCAAAAGGGTCATAAATTTCCTCTCAGTTTCTCGTGAAAACAAACTAGTAGATCTTGAAATACGCGACTTTAAGGACACTTCCAAGGACATTTAATTATCTTTCATGGAGTGGCTTTTTATTGGTTTGTTGTTAAAATATTTTTAAAAAATTTTAAGCGATTATGATATTATTTTTCAATATAGTTTCTTAAAGAAGTACGAAACAATTTACGAAAAAACAATTTAAAATATAAATTTCAAAAAGTTGCACTGTTTTTGTTTAAAACACTATTTTTCTTTAAATAACTGTTTTTAAGAAAGCTTTAAAAATGTATAAGATATTCATTTTCTCATTTTTCCCCAATCTAAGGTAAACTGGCCTATACTGGGACAGTTAGGAAAAGCTAACCCACATCAACACAATTTCAAAATGGGGAATTGGAATTTTTTGTAGAAAAACCGTTACAATAAGTGACTAAGACAAGGAAAATCCAATGGAGTTAATCAAAATAAAATGGCACAATTTACTTATAATTTATTACGGAATACATTAAAAAGCAAGAATGGATTGTGATTAGCATTTAATTATTCATTCTACAAAAGTTATTTAAAGTAGTTTATTGAAACTCCTAATTCTAACTTCGAATTTTACCAACTGCTTAGGTAAGTAATTTAATAATAACTCATAAATTAAATTTTTTAATGAAATTAGTAACTGCATTAAAATTTAATATTATAGATTAATATTATCGATTTGCATGCAAATTTAAACTGTTTGGTAGTAATTTTTTAATTAGAATTCATCTTAATTCAAGTTAATACATAAATTGAAAAAAGTATTGTAACAATTTGAATTATTTTTTGTTACAAATTTTATTATTCAGTTAAAAATGTTATTGACTGGAAAATCTATTTTGATTAATATTTCAACTATCTTGTTCAAAATTCGTCTTTTTGGTTCGAAAATTTATCTTATTTCGTTAAAAAATCATGCAATTTAATTTATAATTAAAACATTTCTTGTTCGAAATATCAAATATTATATTTTTTGATAATGATTCTTTTTTGGTAGAAAATAAGTCTTTATTTAAAAATTCAAGAATTTGTTAGAAAATTGAAGTCTTAGGTTAACCAAAAAAGTTAAATTCTGATCAAAAAATATAATAGTTGATATTTCAACCTAAAAAGATTTTAATTACATATTGAAAGCAGTCGAATCAATAAAAAAAATGAATTTCCAATTAAACTGCTGAAGTCTCAACCTAAACAGATTAATTTTCCACCACAATTGCATTTTTGCTCAAGAGAGATTAAATTTATCATTAAAAAGATACATTTTCGAACCAAAAAGACGAATTTTTAAAAAAATATTTCAAGTGTTAATCAAAACATATTTTTCAGTCAAGAAATAAAAAAAATGTTAACGAAACTGTTGAATTTGCAAGTCAAAGAGATGTGTTTTCTTAAAAACAGTGATGTTTTTAATTTGAAAATATATAATTTTAACGGAAAAGTTAATTTACTTAATTTATCTTCAAAATTAAATCGATAATAGTAATCTTATTAATATTTAATATAAATCTATAATATTAAATTTTAATGCATACTTACTAATTTTAATTGAAAAATTAAATTTATGAGATACTATATTATATTACTTACCTAAACAGTTGGAAAACTTTGAGGTAAGAATTGGAAGATTAGATAAACTACTTTGAACAATTTTGTTAGAATAAATAATCAATTGAACGACAAGGTTGTGTCTTATAAACCATATTTTTAATATATCACTAACATAATACTGTAAGATTTAATTACAAACACGGCAAAAGTGACCGTCTCAGCAATGGAAACGCAATTTCAGTTTAACTTTAATTCCAGTTGGTCGATATCGTACATAGTAAAACATTAATTTGTAAATTTACCATACAATTTTGTTGACTGTAATTTCCACACCCTTTCCTGAATTTTTCTTAAAGTTTAGTAGGAAAAGTTCACCAAACATTCTTTTTGAATATTACTAAAAAAAAATCCTGAAGTTTTTCCAAGAATGGCTTGGAAAACTTCTTTAAAACTTTCTGGAATAATGCAGATTTTTGGGATTTCTTTCCAACATTAATTAGGCAGTACTTCCCATACTGCGTATAATATTACTTAACTGTTTTTAATCTAAAAATTTAATCCTCAAATAGATGAAAACATATTAAATCTGAATGCATTTTTTTCCTTTGTGATGAGTAAGACAAGTGTAACATAAGAGATATGAACAGTGTACATTGACAATATATCGCTTCCAAAATTAGAAGCTAAAGTCATAACGTCACTGCAATAAAATAATCAATTCAAATATTTAAAAACTATAGAAATTTTGATCAAGTGTGTGACACGTTTTCTTCGAGAATTTTAAGAAGATGCCGATCAGTGAGTGACGACTTGTCGTTATAGTTTCCTGGAAGCATCAGATTGTAGATTGTAAAACCCGAATGAAAACATTTAATTTACCCGGAATATTCTGTTAAACTAATCGTCCTTATCATCGGCGCTATTGGAGGTGCCAAGCTTTCACTTGCTAATAGCCTAAAAAGCATCCCTGCGTGTCAA
>NC_046662.1:107541218-107542872 GCF_010883055.1 Belonocnema kinseyi
GAACAGGTTTGTAACCTGCACGCAATATCAAGAAATACGCATCTAATGAAAAAATGTCTATAATAAAAACTTTTTATTTTTGAGATAGAAGAACGACCCTGCAAAAATGTACGCCACACGCCACATCCTGAGGCTGGAGGAGGTAGCTTTAAAATTTCAATTGGGAACCTATACTTTTTATTATAGATTCAGAGTCTCTATACAAAAAATATGTAAGTTTTATTTGAAATTTTTTTTGCGATTCATGCCAGATAGCACTGAATTGGCGAAAAATTACATTGTTCACTGTTCAAGAAATGCGCTTCCACACAAAAAATAAAAAGGACTTGCTGATTGTTTTCAGGAGAGCGAGTCAATTGTAATCAATTACATTTTAACACCCCTTCCACCCACCTGGGAAGGGAGTAATAGTGGATTGGAAAAATTAAAAAGCTCAATTTTTTTTTAAAACACAAGATTCTCATTTTGAATCTATGTATGTAAGCAGTCTATGAATTAATCTCTTGTGGCGCTACCCAGAAACAACGACGTTTACGTAGTGGTTGTCTATTACCTTTGGGGTGCTTTTTCGGTGAGTCTCCTTGCCTCTCACCATGGGGGTGCTTGTTTTCGGTGAATTCCCTTGCCCCTCACAATCGATGTGCTTGTTTCTAATGAAGATTTTACATTAAGTGCTGAAAATGGTGTCCTCCCACTTCGATGCACTTGTTGATCCACGATTGGAAAGTATACACACAACTGCGGATTGTTTTTTCCTGATGGTTGGTTACTACAATCAGTTCTGATTCGCTGTTTCATATTTTCCAGAGTTGTTGGCACTTTTTGATAAGCAAGATTCTTTACATATCCTCACAAAAAGAAATCGGGAGACGGAAGGTCTGGAGATCTCGCAAGCCAATTTACCGGACGTTCTCTACCATTCCAGTCACCGTTGAATTCGCGATTTAGTACTTCCCGTTCGATTGTCGAATAATGCGATTGGTCGAACGTAGTGTTCAATGATGAGTCATCGTTCTGGGCATGGGATCGCACACCACGTGCGTGGTCTGTACACGGTCTACCATTCTTTCAATGCAGCATTATGCATCCGGTGAAGGTCCATGTGTGTGGTTGCTTATGCAAGCTGGGTTTTGGCGTAATTCAGATGGAAATCGCATGAAAAATGTGTGGTCTACACTGAAGCAGAAGCTGAGACCCTTACCCTGAAATATGGCCGAAAGCTTGGTGGATCAAGAATCGCGGAGATTGAGCGCTATATTAGTTAAACGTAGCACACTTCAAATAACTTTTTTGAACCTCTGATGCTGATTTTCATAAATATTCTTCATCTGACGCGTAACGAAAAAAATTTTCAAATGAAACTTACGGATTTTTGATAGAGAATCTGAATCTGCAATAAGAAATATAGGTTTTCATATAATTTTTGAAGTTACCTCCCTACCTCTCCCGCCCTCGTGGGGTGAGGAATGGGGTAAATTTTGGTGGGGTCCTATTCTTCCCATGAACATAAAAAGTTTATATTACAGACATTTTCTTCGTTGGCGGCGTATTTCTTGAGATATTTCGATGTCTTACGATAAAAAATACTTTTTATATAGTTTATACATGGTGGACAAAACACTGATATTTTTCATTTTGTTACACAGAAAAATGT
>NC_046662.1:107542972-107547447 GCF_010883055.1 Belonocnema kinseyi
GGGGTGAATTCAACTCCGGCTTGAGTACCTGCCGTGCGACAGCGGATTCCCCCACTCCGCCTCTACTGACTGCGTCGATCCTATTATTTGAATATTTCCGTGAATCAGATAAGATTAAAACAATAAATTTATAATCCATGAATATTAAGTTCATTGCAATAAACAAAAATACTTTTTTTTACTTTCTTTAACAATTGTTTACACACACACAGTGCTTCCTAGGAATCTGACTCTATGATATGGGCTTTTGTTCTAAATGCTAAAAATACAAATCCGAAGTGAAATTTAGAGTATTCATTAGGACAATTTGATTTTAACTATTGAATGTTTTTCTTTTTAATTATTTCTTATAGTGTGAAACATTTTCGAAACTTGGAATCCTTAAATTTGTTAAATGAGTTTAATTAGATATTTATACCATGCAACTCCTCATGTATATGCTTTCTTGTATTCTCGATCAAAGTATACTGAACTTAAATTAATTAAGACTATTTTGAAAATCATTTATTGTTCATCTATCAGGTATGCATTTTAGAAAAGAGACTATGCAAAGCTTTCAATTAATTTTGTGATTCTATTAGGTATAATAGAAAATTACGTTTTTCTTCCTTCACCGATTAACGATGAAAAAGATTAAAAAGAAATAATTTTTAAATAGATATTTTTTCAGTGAAGGATAAAGTTCTTATTCCATATGTATTAATTTGAGATGAAAGATTCAAGCATATAATTTTTCGTCTTTTTCTGTTTAAAATGTCAGTCAAGACCTGCTGATTGTATGCAGAGAGCTAAATCTGGAAAATTCCGTAGAGGAGCTGATGAGAGAGTTAGGTGCTGATGAACACGGTCGGATTTCCTATCAAGAGTTTTTTAGACGCCGTTTAGCTTTACGTCCGGAAATCGAGGCACTTAGATCCGGAAAGCATAGAGCCAGTCCGCAAACTCACACTCCAGAATACCTTCCAACCAGCAGCGATAATAGCCTTGGTAATTTTTCTCATACTTTTTTTGTATCTTATTTATTAAAATAATTTCTCATGAGCTCTCGTAAGAAATTTCTTAGTATATTTACACTTGAAGCCTTTGAAAACGTAGGTCGGGTATACAGCTCCGGAAGATTTTGCTAGAGTCGTATACTATTTGTGGGATTTTAAAGATGTGGAGGTGGGGCGACAATCCTCTCATTTGGTGGAGACCTATGTGATTCACAAATAATGTTTGTCTCTTGAAGGAACAGTATCAGGTCGACATGAAAGTTGGGAATTCGATAGTGGTGCCCGTGACCTTTCACCGGAACCTCACACATTGCAAAAACTAGTGGAAGCTGCTGCAGGTGGAACCGGCAACATGTTGGAGCTTGCGAACAAGGTAGGATTACAATATTTTTAATATTTCCTTATAGTACATCATGTTTTTAAATATATACCTCATGTCCCTCTCCCCGTTGTGCGAGCCCTATCGATCAAACGGCATTGCACCCTGCTTCGGAATCTTATTAGAACTCAGAACACTGTCTGAACTTGGGCTTTTACCTGTGTGTGGGTGCCTTGAAGGATTCTTCAAACGAGTTCTACATGGATTCATACAAACCATATCCAGCCCTAAAACGGATCCGAATGTTTCTAAATGATAGAAAAATTCGACGCTAGTCACGTTCTGCATGAGGTCCAACCGGGAAGTATTCTGTCCTATGAAGGGATCTAAGGGGTTCTAAATCGGTGCAAAAAGTGTGCGCTATTCGGGTTCTGCAGGGGCTTCTACCAGGTCGTACCCGCTCTTAATAAAGGGTCTTCGTGGTTTCTCTACGCATTATGTGCGGGACCCGAAATTGGTCTTCTATGTGTTTTAACATAACAAAAAAGATTTTTATCATTATTATTTAACATATAATATGGCGGCCCACATTTCAACCAAATTTTTTAAGTTTCTACACATTTGTATGAATCTTGGTATGCAAAAAGCGGATCCTATTAACCCTATACCCTGCTGCCAGTGGCAGCTATCCACTAAACATCATGCAATTTTCCCTAGTCCTTACAGCAAAGGCCATGGTTTGGCGAGGCTGCTGCCCGGCGAGAATGCTGGTACATTTGAGCTCATATTATTGTATAGTAATGACAATGCAGTTGAATATACCGTTCATTAATATCAATAAAAATGGAATGTGAGCATTGCAGACATATAATTTCTACCAAACCAATCCTTCATAGGCATTTGCAAGAGGTACATAAGGTACCAGAAGAAGAAAAATAATTTAAATTTCGATTTATAACACGGAATTCAGAAAGAAAAAAATTAAAATGACACTTACAACCGGATGAACCTCGTCCTCGCTCAAAAAGACCAATCGCTCCCGTGTTACTTACGCTATTTTTTCTCACATGTAAAGTAAAGACAAGGTGCTGAAGTTGTAGACCAAGGGAACCCTACTGATCAAACGGCACTAGATCTCCAGTGCTATTTCATTGACTGATTGTATTGATTTGGGCACCTAAACGGCATTCAGAGTGATGCGACGGTCATATGATGGTCCTATTGTAATCGTCACGAATCGGGCGGATAGAGTGATTTACAGAAGTTGGCCGTCACCATCCCGAATTCCTTTTTAAGGTTTTCTTCAAATTATTAACACTTTTTAATTTATGAATTTTCTCAATATATATTTTTTGATTGTAATTTATATAATAATATACTATTCTGGAGTTGATTCAAAACATGTTGTTTGCTTCGACGTACTCTGTCGATTAAGCAGCACTCAAATGGCACTGTCCAGTGTCGTTTCTGTGCTGCTCTTTTAATTTAATTAATTTGGAATTTTCCGCTGCGAAAGTTAAAAAGTCGATGCACCTGTTTGATAACTGTATTTATTCTTAGGAATTTCATATAATGCTTACACTCAATGACACTTAATTAACTGCACTTGATTCACTTGTTATCACTTATCTCTCACGAGATACACTAAATTCAGAAGGTATACAACCGATTGATATATTTAAAGAGACGTTCGTTCTGGTCGAAACGTGAAGACCAACTGGGAGAGCTGACGCGCGGCAACCGGCGAGAGAACCATGGAAGGCTATCGCGGGGCGCCCTCTACTCGAGACAAGTTGAACTCAAATACTAACATTTCTTTTTAGAAGTTTAAAATTGGAATGAATATAATATATCTCTTAAATAGAATGGGATATACCGAAACAGACAAGATTTTTCAAGTCAACTCGAGAATAGTATATTAGTGTATAATTTATTATTATTATATATATAATAGAAAATTCATAAATAAAAAAAGTGTTAATAATTTGAAGACAAGGGTAAAAAGGGATTCTGTTTGGTGGCGGCTAACCACTTTAAGTCACTCTGCTTGTCCAGTACGTCACGAATAAAATAGGACCATTATATGACCGTCTTATTAAAATTTCAAACACTTTAGAATAAATTACATATTTTTGGAATCGCACTCGATCCCCTTCCTTCCTTAAAATTTTCCCATGACACTTTTTCCAGGCTTAGGTTTGGAAGCATTTGTTATTTACCAAAAAGAACTGCATGAATGAATTCAAATGTCGTTAGAGAACCGAGTTCAAACTTTAACATTTCATCAATGAGAGATTGTTCTTTTTCTATCATTTCTTTTGTCCGTTTTCTAGTGCTTTTAATTTTCATGTAGGCTCCAAAATGCTTATAAATACTCAAAAATGAAAAAATAACACTTACAATATGGCTATTGCTCCGCTTCAGAATCAATAGTCATATTGTCAGTGTTATTTTTTCATTTTCGAGTATTTATAAACATTTTGGATAATTTATCGTAAATTTTAATTTTAATAATCAATTTTACTAGTATTTTTAGAAATTTTTACCATTTGTCCTATAAATTACTGAGACAATTCTCGAACTTAAACCGTCCACTGGGGTAATGCGCTAGCCCAAACGATATGCACGTCCGCACAGAACTCACACAAAACAGAGATGATCTCGCTCTTTCACCGGGGTCAATTGCCGAATAGTTGAAGTAAACTATGGTTAGGATCTCGGACTAAACTGCACATGCCCTTATTCAGAAGCCTAACTTGAACTTTTAATGGGGTAGCGTACTACCCTGGTGGATCGTGCTAGGGTAGTGTGACTTCAGGTCGCAAGATGTCTGCACGCCGAAGGACAATAAGTAATACCAAATGCATGGCATACCTTACATTTGATACTTTATTTTTTTAATAACGCGAAAAAAATTATTTTTCATCATAAGTGTGTATGGATATGATCCTTTATTTTTTAAAAGCTATTCAATCAAATAATAAGATTGTTACAAAACAAAATTAAACATTTTATTAATAGATGAAAAAGCTTCTGAAGAATAAAATAATTATAGTATATAAATCCCATTACGGTGAAACATCATTTCTTACCAAGCTAATACAAATGTAAATTTTTGCCCCATGCAATCAGTATTATTGTTTGGCCTTCGGCGTGCAGAT
>NC_046662.1:107547457-107567658 GCF_010883055.1 Belonocnema kinseyi
ATACCTAATTTACTAAAACGGAAATATTCCGCTAAATAATGCTCTCTCCTTTTCTCGGATTGTTCATTCAGAAATAAGAGAGGGGGAAACATTTTTCAAATAGTCACAAACCGACCCGTTACGTTGTGCACCCAACGTATAAATGTGTACATGTGTGTGGATGTTTTTGTGACACATGTTCTAAAGCGTCCGTCCCATGTGAATAGAGAACTTCAGCGTAAAGCAGAAACTTATGAGTGTGAAAGAGACGGACTTATCTATTTGTGTCTTTCACACTCATGAGTTTTTACTTTGCGCCGACGTTTTCTTCCCACATAGAACGACACCTTAAGAAGTCCATCATACGCGCAAAGATTAATCTATGTCATAAATTCTATGACAAGCGTCAACTTAAGCCACTTGTCAGCAGGGATTGGTACACGCATTTAAAAGTTCCTGCAATTTAATGTCTAATTTACTATATTGTGGCACCATATTTGAGTCCTCACTGCGGCAAAGGGAATTAAAACTATGCTTAAAGGGCATGTGATACTTAGCAATTTATAGATTTTACCAGTATTAGGTTTCCCCGGTTTTTTGGTACAATAATAAAGATTTTGGAGAATGATAGCTATCACTAAGAAAAATGGATATCTCCTTAAATACAGCAACCAAGCGAACGCTTCGGATCTGTTAGAGTAAAAAGCATATGCAGCCCCTTCAGGGCAGATGCCTATACGTCAGTTCCATGTTTGATTCCCACGTGCATATTTGACGCTTACTTTTATTCATTATCTCTTGCCTTTTTTTACATCAGAAATTTTAGTTTGTAACTTAGATCTGTGTTTTACTGTCGGTTACGACAAGTATGAAAAGCGTGTCAAAATAGTGCAAAGAGCCGTCCGTAGTGAAGATATTTTAATCATTGTGAAGTTGCTAAATGTAGATTGCTATGCAGCATATTCTGTAAAAAGAATTATGAATAGGCTAATTGAGTTATTACCGCGAATTGTGACAGATACACAGAAGTCTCGACGATTAAATCAACGTAGTTTACTTTTGTCAGAATCAAGGCGAAGTATATTATCGCATGCGGAAATTGAACTTAATCTGGCCAAAAGGGAATTGGAAATTGAAGAAAAGCTCGCTATTCTTCAAGAAATTTTCAACCTTCGTGATGTAATAATTGATCAGGACACTGAAATCAAGAACCTGAAACTCATAGATACAACACCAGCGCACACGATTGTCGAAAAAAAGGGAGATTGGGTAACAGCGTAGCAAGGTCTACAAGCGAAGCACTCCCGCTTAGAGGTGCAACAGAAATTTTTGTAAAAAAACGGAAGGTTGTCGCACAGTGCAAGGGTGATGAACAAATATAGTCGATAATTGACGAAGAGGAAGGCGAGAACGATGATTCCAGTCACACCTCACGAGTCAACAAAGGGCTTAATAGAACGAGCTCTAATAATGGACGAAATCATTCTCTTAGGCAAATAAATTTACTCATGTTTTTTTTTATTTCCAAAAAAAAAATTTTTTAGCTGTTGCTCTAGTCAGTGAATATTATATTCATCAAATTTTTATATCAGAAATGTTGTGCAAAAGTTTTAGGCATATCAAAAATAGCATAAAATGGCCATATTTGGAGGCTCATTGTAAACTTCGGATATACTTGTGTAACTTGATATTTTGAAGAAACATTTTTTAAACTGTTGAGAACAGATTGGTTCACCGTATTTGCTGGGACCCAAAATAATGTAACTGACAATGAGTAGAAAGGCAAATTAATAATAAGTTAATAAATCTATAACTGCTCTCCGGGTCGAACCTGTAGATGGTGTTAGGACTTCCCATTTTAAATCAGGAAACTTTGAAACCCCAGAGAAACGGCTAAAAATATATTTTTTTGCAAATGAGAAAGCATGGGTAAATTGATTTGCCTAAGAGAACGATTTGATCAACGTTCCCGTTGAAATTTCTCAAATGTCATTTTTTGGGCTACCCTAATCCTCACTGCCATCAAAGTAAAGTCTGCGGTCACTGGATGAAGAAGAAGGAAGAGATGGATGATCTCACGGAAAACAGGAAACCGAATGCTAGCGCGCCAAACAGTAGGGAAAAATCTCGGAAAGTTTGACGGAACTTCAAGTCTTCAATGGCCAGTTTTGTTGTCACAGTTCAAGAGGTCGAGTGAACTATGCGGTTTTTCACCAGCCGAAAATGTTTTAAGAATCGAAGAAAGTTTGACAGGTGATACAAGAAAGAATTCAAATTATTCAAATCTTAAACACCACTTATGGTAAACATGTAGTAATGACGGAAGAAATAGCAGCCCGAGCAAAAAATATTGCAAAAGTCGACACCTTGGCAGATTTGGAGGATTTCAGCTGTGTAGTTCAAAATGTCACATCAGCTTTGGACAACATCAAGGGTGAGTTTCTTAACAAAAGAAGATTACAGTCAACATTGGTAAGCAAACCACCTTCTAATTTCACGACCCAGTGAGGCAGTTACCTTGTTGAGAAAAAACCTTGAGGCCAACGATGTAACTCTAAAATATTTCACGAAATGGCCTCAAAATATGTCAAGAATGCTTTCTAAAATTACATTTTTAAAAGAATTTCTGCCACGTAATGTTGCGGAAAGTAAAAAAGCCGACAATAATGAAGGAAAACAAGATAAAGGTAAGCCCAGTGCTTCTTAGTCAAAAGTTTGTGTCGTATGTAAAAATAGTTATCATTCTCTGGATTAGTGCTCATCCTTCAAAAGAGCAGAGGTGAAACAGAGATGGAAGAGGACAGGAACAGCAGGCGCGTGTTTCTGCTGTTTACAGAAGCATGTTGGAAAATGCCGAGCAAGAAATCCTTGCGGTTTTAATGATAGTCGAAAATTTCACAATAAATTATTACATAAAATTGTACAAAATACGAATTGCAGGCAATCAACAATTTGCAATGAAGTGAGATCGTCCGAAGCTATTTTAAAAATATTGCCTGTTCGTCTGCGTGGACCATTAAGAAAAGTAGAAACCGTTGCGATTTTGTACGATAGAAGTACAGGATCTCTATTAGATGCAGACTTGGCAAAAAAGATCGGGCTGACCGGTCATTCAGCACCGCTATGTTGCAAATGGACAAGGGCAAGCTACAGATATGATCCAGGCTTCCGCTTATCCTAATGGAAATTTGTGGAGGAAGTAATCATGGAGACTCTTAAGCTCTTCGAAGAGTTCTTGCAAAATTTCATCGATCAAGAGCGAAACAACATAATTGGAAACCAGGCAAAGAAGATGCTCCTCGATTTTAAAACGGGTAATAAGTGTGCCTTCTCAAGAAGTCTATTTATGGACTTAGACAATCTGGCAAAAGTTGGTCCACTAAGCTGGAAAGAGTTCTCAGACGAATCGGTGTCACCCTATCGAACTTCGAAAGAATTGACAGATTGGGTTCTCTTTTGGGACACTCTTTTAGTATCTTAAAAAGAAATGACCTTTATTTTAGGACACTAAAAGAGTGTACCAAAGGTCAATCTAATAGATTAATTTTTTCAAAATTATTCGTGCTCATAGACAAACATACAGACACATTCGTAAAAACCTGTTTTTCGGATTCAGGGGGTCTCAAAACGTGGACATTTGACAAAAACTGGGGGGGGGGGGGTCAAAGGAGGATACCAAGAATTGGCCGCACGCCCCCACTAATGAGACTGGTACCAAATGGAAACTCTTGTTGAGTAGATCAAACTTTACAATGGGTACAACGTTGTAGAATTTTGACTTCATACTGTTTCTGCCATTCAATGTCAAAACTCACACTAAGAGTAAAAGTAATACGTGAGGCAGAATGCGTCAAGTGTCCCCACCTGAAATAATCGTTTCTTTTCTATTGGGTTAAAACTTGGCTGAATTATAGTCCTAATGGACGTTTATTAATTCATCAAACCATACGTCCATTTATCAAGCGGTTGTCAATATACAGGGGCCTGAAGTTTTTACATTTACAGTTGCTCCCTTACCTTCACGTAACAGTAACTTCTTTTAGGAATATACGATTTTACTTTTATTACAATGTTTTGAAAGCTATTTTCATGTACTTCAAGGTTATCATAACAGTTCTTTTTTTCATTTTGAATTTTTTTTAGTTAAAAAGGAGGTTACCGAAAATGGCCCATCATCCCCCACTCATGAGAAAAGTATCAAACGGTCGATTTTTTCATCTGATATATGTCATAGGATGTAGCCTTCTTTGAGTATTCGGCTTAGATTTACCGTGACGTCTCAATTTCAGATGATGATGGCTGCTTATCATCCGAAAGTTCTGTGACAACACAAATATTATTCAAGTTGGCTGCTGGATGTTTAATTCTTTTTTGAAACCTTCCATACCCAAGATACCATAGGAGGGTCATTGTATGGGCACAGCAACCTACTATTCTACTGCCGTTTTTACAGTGACAGTAATAACCAGTAATTGACTCATGATGGGACTTCTCAAGATCGTCAAGAATATATAGGAAATATTTTTTAGCAGAGGAATGACGAGAACGAATCTTTGCTCTCACTAGCAACGGTCTAATGGCGCGAATATTGACACTGTCAAGGGGTTGGCCGTTAGTTGGCTTTCACCACATTCAACATATTCCGGCATTTTAACGTCTAAGTGCAAGTTGCGTAGTGGTTGCAGAGCATCACGGAAGCCACGGTCGACAAGTAAGACATCTCCAGGGTGAAAAAGTACGCACATTTTGGAAGCGCTTCATCATGTCTTAAATAACAGTGACATCATTATCAGTGGCTTTGTAGGGAGCAAAGACGTCTAAAATATATCCATCAGGCGAGACAGCAAGAAATGGTTTTACCAAGTTCTTTTTCTTTTGAACGCTAGATGTTTGACGCTGAAATTGATAATTCGAACTTTTTTGTATATATAAGTAAGTACCATCTAGTATAGTGATCAGCTTGTCATTATCTGGAGAATAAAGTATTCGTGACACTGTTGTGTTGTGTTCTATTACTTGCTCTCTTGTTATATGGTTAAAACCAAGATATATTGATACAAATTCATTTGAGATTATGTTTTTTACTTTGTCTAGTATGAAACATATTGTACTAGCAGGAATTCCGTACATAACAGAAAGTCTGCTATGCCTTTCTCCCGATCTCAGTTTCGTTAAGTAAATTGGAAGAACAGTAGAAGGCCCTTTGAGATTCTCGAGGTTTGGGAGCATATTAATTAGATCAAGGAACTGATGTTTCTTTATTCCTAGCCATTGCTTGTATATATTCTCAGGAATTTCAGCAGGAACATAAAAATAGAAAGATCGATTAGTTGTCTCTAGTGCTATATCCCTCAGCATATTAAACGCATCCTGCACTTGTGTTGCGTTATAATTGTGAAAGTTGGTTGGAAGTGGCCTAGACTCCCAGAAAAAGTCATCGTGTTCTCTGCAGACTCTGGCATCTTTTGGATTATAATAATTATGGTCACGCATCATGTGTTTCCTAAGTGCCTCATTTATGCGGAAAAGCATGATAATACCTTTACAACGGAAGACGCTTTGTTTATGTGAGTCTAATACACGCGGTGTTTCTGATACTACCTCATTCTATGAGCTACTGATAGATGGTATACTAGCAGGTGTAGATGAGGAACGTCTAGGTGTGTTAAAGTCTCTAAAGCATGCATGGCATATGAATTCGTACTGCTCAGGTGGCAAAACGATGCTCGGTTTACCCCTGTGCCTTACTCTTCGGCGATTTTCTGCTTCTCTGCAAGCGTAATCCCGCAATGACTGGTTTTCCTGACCAATAATAGAATGACTTCTGTCATTTCTAAGACTTCTACCACAACAGGCATATTTTTCTCTGTTTAAAGCCTGCTTAGATTGACTAGTGCCTAACCCTGCGGTTTTTTCGGGCTCAGCAGGCAACGGATTTTTTTATTGGACGCCACTTTCCTTTTGACTAAGCAGCTACGAGTAAACGGACTGATTACGCACTTACAATTATAGCTAAACACAGTGAAACTAAAATAGAAAATAGAAAACAAAACAGTGCACAAATAAATAAAGAAATAGCCAAGAGCCGATGTACTTGTTACCCACTCATAGTTACGCTTAAAATAATTAAATTCAGAAAAAGGCGTTAAGAGACAAAATAAGAGTACAAAAAAACTGAAATAATCAAGTTCTAATCAAATTAAATAAAACGACAAAAATAGATTTTAAAAAATACTAACAGACATTTATTAGTATATTATTATACGCGTATTTTGATATGCGCTCATAATTACAGTTAAACTCAAAAAACTATTATTATACGCGCTTGCAATTGTATTGTACACTCAAAGAAACTAAAATAGTACAAGAGACTGAAAAAAACACGTTAGTATACACGTGTACTTCATGCACGCTTACACTTGTAATCAACCAAAATAAAACTAGGAAAATAGATTTTTTAAATAGAACACTGGCGGACGCTAATGTTACCATGCACTTTTAGTACAAGACAAGTGAAGATCACGAAATTCGTTGTCTTTAATACATTTTGATTTTATAATAACGATGGAACTTTTTGCGTCCAACTAAATCCTCGGTGAGGCTGGTTACACCGGAGATATTAAAATAAACGCATTTACTATAAGACAGCCTGAATGTATAGCAGAGAGTGGGGATATCATTGGCTCGAGAAAGATGGTGCTCCACTGCTGCCTCCAATCTCCGCTTCATATTCAAGCTAGCCATAAGTAGATGCATTTATTTTATTGCAGGAAAAAAGAATAATTCATTATACTTAAAAAACTACTATAGATTTTTTGAAGATAACGCTCATCTCGCAATGCAGTGCCGGCTTTGGGTCTGGTCGGCACAGTGACAAGCGCTTTTTTCATGTTAAAACACTCGCCCGATGTAAACAAACTTCTGATACAGTGCAGACTATCAAAACGTATAGAGCGTTATGGGATATCCTGAGGGGTGGGGGGTCTGTTACAATGAACTTAAAGTAAATGAAAAGAGCTTGCAAAAACACAGTAATAAAAGTTTAATCGTATATTTCAATAAGAAGCTGCATTCACGTGAAGCTGAAAAAGCAGCTGAAAATGCAAAAATTTCAGGCCCCTGTACATTTGAAAACCGTTTGAAAAATGGATTTGAATAATTAATAAACGTCCACTGAGACTATAATTCAGCCAAGTTTTAACCCGATAAAAGAGAAGCAATCAATTTAGGTGGGGACGCTTGACGCATTCTGCCCCACATATTACTTTTACTCTTAGTGGAAGTTTCGACATTGAATGACCGAAAACAGTATGAAGGCTAAATTCCACAACGTTGTGCCCATTGTAAAGTTTGATCTACTCAACAAAAGCTTTTATTTGGTACCAGCCTCATTAGTGGGGGCGTGGGGCCAAATTCCCATGCACTCTCGGTACCCTCCATTTACACAAATCTAATACCTTCTCTGATGAGAATGTAAAAAGTTAAATTACATCGAAAAAAATGAAGTTTCATTTCAAAAGTTGACTTCATAACAGTACGTAAGATTCAATGCAATAGTTGCATTCATACCTAAATAATTAAAATTCCTATTAAAAGAGAGTTCTTCACCAAAAAATATGATTTTTGAACAAAATAAATGAATTTTCAAGCAAATATTTAATTTCAATTTTCGTCCAGACACTTGTCTACACTACAAATATGATTCTTAATATCTGAAATTGGTATTTTAGTTTAATTTTCGGTGTGGAATAATTTTAAAAAATTAAATTGGTTTTTTAAAGTTCAATTTAAAAAATCATAGTCCAAACTTGACAACTTTTTGACAACTAACTTTTTGGAAACTGCAAAATGACATCAGTAGCTTCCTTGCGCAGAATTTTCATTGTGGTTCATTTTCTATTAAATTACTAGCTTTTTAATCGATTTTACGATAGTTTGCATTATATATTTTACCGTGTATTTCTAAAGTGTCCGAAAATTCTAAAAGTGTATATAATAAAGCAACTAGGTTTGAATAATTAATAGTATAAAACATCATCCAGTAGAAGAGACATATTTCAGCATCAAAATTCACGTTTTGAATAGTCTCAATATTCGCAATACAATAAAATTAGGCATTAGCTAGGCCACTATAAAGACTTGGAAAATGTACAAATTAAGACCCATCAACATGTGAAGTGAATATACAGATGAATTTTTATGAAAAACTTCTTACGTTTGAAAGCAAAAAAAAACAGTTTTATTAGCGTTAATTAAAAAGAAAATCGATAGTAGATAATCAATTAACATGCATATTATATGTATTTAAACAATATCCGGGTGATTTACATTTTATTTTCCGATTTACGTTTCACGTTCTTTACGACCACATGTTGGTACCAAGTCGGGACAGGTTCCAATGTTGCATCGAGGCTTAGCCATCACGCAAGGACGATCGTCAGGGCAAGCTGGGGCATCCTTACAGGACGCGCCTGGAAGATGTATGTAGTCATCCTTTTCATTAGCTGCGAGATTCATTGAAATAAAGACTATGCACACAAACAAAGCTAGTAATATCGCTTTACACATTTTTGGGTTTCCTTTCGTGATCTGAAACTGAAAAATGTATAGAATGTGAGAAAATTGTGGAACCCCATCTACTTCAGTCAAATTAAGATATATGCTTCAACTTACTAGCAGCTTCGAGATTTTTTTTTAAATATCATGATATACGTTCTATTTAAATCCTGAAACGTTCGAAGGTAATTTGCTTCTGGGATTTTAGTTTTTAACAATAATAAAAAACTGTAACATTTCTTTAAAATGTTTATTAGGATTTTTCTTTTTGGTTGTACATACATTACCGGTCAAAAGTTTGGGTTCACCTATTTTTTGACAATTGATTAAGTTCTCTTAATTTTAATTATGTCAAAGCTAAAATGTTGGCTCCTTAAAGGTTTAAATGCTCTCCAAATTCTGTATAAAATGAACCCAGGATGAAGCCCCTTGTCTATTTTTTGAGTAGATATTGTAAAAATGGTGTAAATTTCAATGTTTTCTAAAATTTGTAATATCTTCCGTAATTATTAATATTTTGTAATTTACTTGGTCTCATTTTAAAGCTATTTTTCCACAGTATGGAAATATGTTATTAGTATAAAACAACTTCAAGTTCTTGCTCTGTCATAACATTTTTTTAGTTTTACGGTCATAACGCTCTTGTGACACTGTGGAAAAATGGTTTAAATTCTCCCATTGTAATAAGAATTTTTTTAAATTTACATCATAAGCTCTTATGCCAATTTGGAAAATAGCTTTAAAATGAGACCAGGTAAATTAAAAAATATTAATTATTACGGAAGTTGTTAAAAATTTAAGAAAACATTGAAATTTACACCATTTTTGAAATATCTACTCGAAAAATAGACAAAGAGGCTTCATCCTGGGTTCATTTTATATAAAATTTTGAGAGCATTTAAATTTAATAAATAAAGGTTGTGAAACTAATTCAAGAGCAATGGATATAAACGAAAACTGAACAGAGTTTTATATAATTTCTAAAACATTCCAGATGTATTGTAAAATTATTTAGGTGTAATTATAAAAAGTTCCATATTTTAAAAAGCAGTTTGAAATAAAATAGTTTGATAATTATTGTGGAAAAAATTTATCAAAAGTGTTTAAAAGATTCGTCGAAATTAATTTAGAGATCCCGAGTTTTTTGTAAAGCACTGTATTATATTACCCGCAGAACAAAGTTCAGTCAAATTCAAAACGATTCGGAAAATATTGCATGCGTAAGTGTGCGTATTTGGTTTGCTATATATGAAGATGGATAGTTATAGGGGTTGTCGTTTTGAGCACATAGTTCTTTTTTTTTTGTCAACAGATTTGAAGAGTTGTTACCTTTTTATAATCAAATTTAGAGACCGTCAATTGTAAATTTTAGTTTCGGCTTTTTTTTTTAATTTAAAGCTAATTTTCGAAGTATTGATTTGAAAACGCTCATTCGCTTTTTAATTCTTTTCGAGAAAATAGTATTTCAAATATTTGCTAAACGCTATATACAGTTTAGCAGAAAAACTGTTTTAGATGGTTTTTCTTCTTATTTATCTAAATATTCAAATGACTGATGAGATGAGGATGTTATAAGTTGATTTAATACGGTACTAGAAACCTTCTGTGATGATGTCGATATACAATTACGAGCATGGTCTAGTTTGTAGCTGGGCCCTAAACAGTGGCCACGAGCGTTCGAGGTGAAAACAGTCACCACCGAATTCTTTCTTAGAGTTACCACCTGCCACAGTACAGGTTTTTAGTCGCTTGCTTCCTGATGGTAGAGAAAATTTCTTACAATTAGGCAGGTGTTTAATAAAACCGCCTTCTGTGCTGCTGCCAATATTCTACTAACACCTAAATGTTCAAGTTGTTCAGCGCATCCTGCGTGCACATTGCCTGTAAGCGAAATCACAATCGGATAAATAGATGCATGATTCACATTCCTTCTTATGGTCTTTGATTCATGCCTTAACTTGCTATACTTATGGATCTTGGTTATATAGGTTGACTACAAATTTCGTTTAAGTGGACAAGCATTGTCGAGGATGTAGACTCTTCCGCCTTTTTTTCTCGCATCACGATGTCGTGTTATGTTAGAGTCTTAGGTTTAGGGCAATTTAATTATGTATAATTCCCGCTTCACCATTATGTCTGTGCATATATTCTCTCTGAGACATCGTGCGACAGCCACCAATAATGTGCTCGATGGATTCGTTCGTATCTCTACATAATCGGCACCGGTCAACCACATTTCTCCAAATTAAAGGAAAATTTTAATTTTGCTTGTAAGAGATGTCTTAGTTAACAAATAAAATATTTGTATGGAAAAGAATGTTTATGTTGCTTAAAAAATTAAGGGTCTTAATTAAAAAGTTGAAGCGAAACTAAATATCATTTGAAAAGGCTGCAATCACATTTCCTCATACCTAACAAAGTAAAAAGTTTTTAAAAAGTTTAAGAATTAAGAAAAATACGCAGCTTTTTAGTACTTGTGTAGAGGGAGGCAGTTAAGGCGCGGGTATAAATTAAAAAATTTAAGAAAAAACAACTTTTTAGCATTAAAAAAGAAGATGATACTTGCAAGCTATCATAATTTGTATAAATATTTTGTTTTACTACATTCAACTAATTGAAAAGTCACTTCAAGTGAAAATATTGCAATGTTTGAAAATTTCTGGAAAACCGCATCTTTCTGGCAAAATTCAATTTCAACGTTGGTAACAGCAATAATAATTCGTGGAAAAATTCTTTACCTTACTCTAATTGAAAATTGGACAAAAATTGTAAAATGTTTAAGAAAAATAGTAATTGTTTACACAATTTATGTCAACATGCAATTAACAGTGTAAAGAAGTATTGTATATAATAAAACAAATTGTACAAAAAGGTTTTAATTTCTTATGGGAAATGTGTGTTGCACTACATGGGGCTTGTGCCACCTCTCAGCATCAATTTCTTCCAAAACGGAACACACGAAGATATGTATATGATTATGACTATGGGTATGTGTAAATATACAAAGGTGTGAAAATCTGTATTTGAAAAATGCTGTTACATGTTTGAAAAACATAAATTGTAATAATTTTGTCCATTTATATATGAATAAAATATTTACCATTAATATCTTGAACCTCCATTTTTGTTTCAATTAAATATGTACATTTTAATCTCATCTCAATGTTCATTATTTGGAATTTAAGTGCATGAAATAAAAATGATCATTTTTATCGATACAAGTCGTTTCGCAATTGCTTTAGTAAGTTTATCTCACAATGTTAACTAGCAAACTGGCAATTTTATTTAGTAAGGCTTATCTTTTGCAGTTATGTAGTAAGACTTCTTAATCAGTACTATTCAACAGAATACTTAGTATTCAGATTGAGGGAGTAGTCATAAAAAAATTAATAAACTACAGTTGTGCTCTCCAAGACGATGTACAAGTTTGCTATTGATCACTATTTTATCTGATTCAGTCGTAAAAAACAGCATTAAAAATAACAGAATAAAACATTGGACTGGGAAACTCGCTCGATTCATCCTCATGAATTTCTCTCGATAAAAAGAACGTTCCCGTTTCAAACCCGTACAAGATTATCGCAACAACTGTTTGAATTTGTTCGAAAAATTGAAGTTAATCAAAGTTAGTAAGACTTCTTAATCAGTACTTTTTAATTGAATACTCGTTATTCCGATTGAGGGAGTAGGTGTCAAGTTTTCGGGAAAGGGTACATTTTTGTATATAGTTCAATGTTTCCATAATTACTGCAAATATTAACCGATTTTCATTAATCTTTTTCTCAATTTCTTCAAATCATGCCAATAAATTAATTCTGCTAATTAAAACTGAATCAAACCATAACTTCCTGATTTCAGTTTTTTAACTGGTCTACATCTCATAAGAATGTAAGGGTCATGATTTACGAGCAATTCACTGCGTTCCAGGGAGTCTGCCTCGTGAGTTTTACGAGGGTCGATGAAGAATGCCTCGACAATCCACATACGGCTACAATGAGTGTCATTGCAATTTTCCTCTATTGTTCTCTCAAATTTCATTATTAAACAAAATATAAGCATTGTATCCAAAAACCGTCTTTGTGGACGCCGAGGTACCAATATTTAGATGACGTATGCAAGATATCAGACAAAAATATTAAAAATTACAGAAAAAATCTTACATTATTTGTTACAATTCTAATAAATCCCCTTAAACCATTTCTTCTCGCGGCTGTATCTCAACCCGTTTTTCCCTGTAGTCTTGTGGAAATCCATTTTATGTCACACCAAAAAGCAACGCTTATGAACTGACTCAAAAGTGACTTCCTACGACCTACGCCAGTATTAGCCCCCTGCCTCGACCGTGTATGTGTATGCAGTAGTAGTTTTCTTACGATCCGGAGGGGAAATGTCGATTAAACTAATCCAACAGATGGCGCCGACAAATAAATGATTGAATTGTATACATGTATATATGATGTTCGTTTCAATTGAAATAAGTATATACATTATATTAAATAATATTAAATTCATTTTCTCATTAATCAGTCTTGTCATTGACTTTTACCTAATTATTCCCTAAAACATTTTAATTACAATAACCATCACTTTAAACAAATATTTTTGTCATTGAGGTCTTTAATTTTATTAATTTTTTCATTAGCTACATTAATAATTTTTTTTTACTTCAACAAATAATAGAATCAATAATATGAGCAAAATAAATCATAGAAATTTGAAGTTCGAACTGCTTTCAAAATTTATCTCAAAATTAAATTTCATTCATATTAAACTAAATATTTCCATGACTTTTTCTTTTTTAAATAATTATTAATAGTTACTCTTATTTTTTCATATTTTTCTTCTGTTTATTTGTAAACAACATCAAGTTTTTATTTATTTTTGCTTTTTCTTACTGCAATTGAATGCAAAAGTCAGACCTACTTTTTGTGGCGCCATCTATTGGATTAGTTTGACCGACAATTCCCCTCTGGATCGAAAGAAAACAGAAAAGTGGGGCGATGCTTGGGGATGGCCAGCATATTTCCTGTAAACTAAGATATTTTGTGTATTTACAAAATCAAAAACATTATTCTCTCAACAAATGAATTTTTTCACATCAATCTCAATTAAGTTTCTGACATCGTAGTAATTAAAATGGTTTACCATCACTAACGCGAACACGTTCAAAAATGGATTGAAATTTATTTCAATTTTCCGCGTCTTGATATTTTAGTTACAATTACATTTTTTCCCACATTATATATTATTTTTAATTATATATTGTGTATCATTATATACTTTTCGTAATTTTTAAGCCAAAATTATAAAAATTTCTCGAGGATTTGTTATTGGTGTTAAAGAGATAAAATTGTTTTCAATTTGCAGACAATTTTTGGGTTTCTTCTATTCTCTGAGTTACAATAACTATGAAATTTTCGATTTGAATAAGTAACCAAGAGATGAATTTTTAAACTAAAATTTGGGAATATGCAACTGTCGAAACTGTCATCAACTTTCAACCAAATAATTTTTTGTTAATCCTCAAAGAAGAATTTTCTACTAGAATAACGAATATTTAACTGGAATTCTTGATTTTTAACCGAAAATAAGAATGTTTGGAAAAGCAAATTAACTTACAAAGAAAAAGATAAATATCTACCAAAAACATCAATTTTTGAACAAAATACGTGAATTTTCAATTCAAAAATACCAATTTACATACAAATTGTTTAACTTTGAACTGGAAATGATCAATTTTCAACTAAAAATGAAACGATTAAATTTTCAGTAAAGAAATTAATTTTCAACAAAAATAATGAATATTTAATTAAAATGATGAAACTCCAATTGGCACAGTTGAATTTTATACGTAAAAGATGCATTTTCTACAAAAGAATAAGACTTTTCCACAAAGTGAAAAGGAATCTTAAATTAAAGCGATGACTCCTTTACCAAAAATTCTTTTTGGACAAAAGAGTTCAAATTTTAACCAGTTAGTTGAATTTTTAAATAAAAACAGATGAATTCGTAACGAACAATGTAAGGAACTTTAGTCTGAGAGGAAAATCTCATAGAGCAACAAATTTGCAGAAGGTTTTTCTCATAATAGAAAAAAAATTAAAATTCCTTCCCCTCTAACAAACTGTAACAAAATGTTTCAAACCCCCTCCCTCTAACTGCACGTAATTTTTAGTTTCCACAAATATTTTGCTAGTTATTGCTAGTAGAATTAGGGAGGGTTCCCGAAAACTTTATTTTCCAAATTTCCTGATTTTTCCTTGACTTTTTCATTTTCCTTGATCATTAATATTCAAATACCAGCCTTTTAATCGTGTAACATTTTTAACATATAATCTTTTATAAACGGAATAAACCAGTATTTCAGATACCAATTAATAAGTTTATATCTAAATTCAAAAGGTCGAATTTTCAACAATACAGATTTTTCACTCAGGAATTAAATGTACTTTCTAACTGAAAGGCAAATTTTCTGTACAAAAATTGAATTTTTAAACCAAAATATGACTTCAGCAAAAATTAATTTTCCACGAAGCTGATGCATTTTTACCCAACAAACATGAAATTTCAAATTATGAAAATTATTTTTTTTTACTAAAGAATTTTCAGATAAAAAAGATAAATATTAAAAAAAATGGAAAAGTCACATTTTCCGTTAAAAATTAATTTCGAACAAATAAAGGCTTATCGACTAAACATATTTAACACTGTAGTTTAACTTTAACCCAATTACTTGAATTATCAATATAAAAATATTATTTTGTAACAAAATAGTTACACTTTCAAACAAAGAGATGAATTTTCAACTAAAAATATAAATCTTCAAGCAAACATATGATTTCTTACGAAAGTGATTCAGCCAAATTTTTCAGACAAAATGGTTAAAACTCAATTACAGAAGAATAATTTTACGCAAAAAATTTGCATTTCAATTTAACAAAATTGGTATTTGTACTAAAAGAGATGAATTTTTATATCAAGAAGATAAATTTTCAAACAAATTAGTTAAATGTTCTGTTAAAAAAGATTTCAGTTCACCTTTCACGATCATAGTCTGAATTTTTAAACAAGCAATAAGTTTCTATGAAAGAAATTGAATTTATTAACTAAAAAAGACGAATTTTTCAATAAAAAGGAATGAAGTTTGGCCAATTTGGTTGTGTTCGCTACCAAATAGTATTACAGTTTTACCCAACAAAGATGAAATTTGTACTATAACAGACTAAAAGAAGACAGTTAATTTTTCAAAACCAAAATATAAATTTTAAAGAAAAAGTAAATTTTCTATAAAATAGTTTAATTTTCAACAAAACAGTAGAATATTCATTTGTACTAAACCCGCGAACCTTTTCATAGAGTTTACAACTAAATAATACATCATTTATAAAATGGTTAAAAGCTAAATTAACTCGAAACAGACCAAAATTACTTATTATAAATTTCATATTTTTTTAAAATAAGCCCGCAACACGTTTCGGACGAAAGCCAGTGCTAAAGTCAGTGTTATATCTGTTCAAAATAAATAATTTCAAATTAAAATCGTTTGCAAGTAAGCAATTTGAATGAATTACATTCAAAAGTATAAAAATCTCAAATCTGAAATCAAATAAAAACAGGTCAAAGCTGTACAGTCAGCTGAGCAGTCTCTCTATATTAAAAAATTTTACATGTGAACATTTGTTTAAAATTGATGTATCTGTTAAAACCTTGAAAATTGTTTAGCAATCAGCAAGATAATACCTTTGAAGTTGAAAGTGATCAGGTTGGCGACCTTTTTTCTGAAAACCAAAATTTAAAAGTTAAAGCCTTCAATCAGTGAAAGAGAAAAATTTAAGTATCGAAATTATTTTGGAAAATATCAAAAATAAAAGAGGAACTTTTTTGTAGCACAAAAAATAATAATAGAAATTATAATTATTATTAATATTACTATGAAAACAAGTTTGCTTTAGGATTTTTCCATATCTAGCATACTTAAAAAAAATTATTTTCAGAAAAATAGTCGCTATTCTATTCATTTCATGTTTTAAACCCTATTTTTTGTGGATTTTCACACATGATTTCTCGAATATGAAGGTCCCCGTGAAAATCAAGAGGATTTTAAACAAAATTTTGATTAAGTGTTTGGCACACGATCCTAACACTTATTTGTTGTCAGAATGTTTCATGCTTTCTTAACCATTTGTGCCAAAGTTGGACAATTTTCGTTGTGTCACTACTACTAAATGTTCAAGATTACATGTACTAAGAACTTGTCGCATTTGAAAATAATGCAAGCTGTCAACTTTAAAGTTTTATAAAGAAACATTTGAAAGCTGTGGAATCATTCGAGTTGTAAGTAATGAAGATATTGACAATTGGTTCGATTTTATGATACATCTAACCTTAATGATATTTTTTGCTGCGATTAAAAATGGCTTTTGAAATCGGAATCCTGTAATACCTTCGATAATTTTCTAATCGGTTATTCGATCCCTCAATTTCTAAATATTCAACAAATTGTTTACTGGTTTCAAATGTAAGGTCAAATATTGTTTTTTAAACTAATTTTATTTACCTGATACTCGAAATATATTCTGTGGAGCTGGAGTTCTTACTTGAACGAGCGTTGTTTTTTAAATGAATACTCTAGAATTAGAGATATACGCTTTTATTCTGTTTTTATTTGATTTATCTTAATCACTCCATATTAACGTTGTTGATAATCATTAGTCACTGTCAAACACGATTCGTCCGACATGCGCTGATGAATCGTGAAGGGCATACGTTGCACAAGATTACGTGGGATGTCGTTCCTCTCTATATTGAATAATTTGATGATATTTTCCACTCTCGAAACTGAAACTACGCATGAGTTGAAATAATTTTAAGTATATGAGACATTTTTCATTATTATTTTGATAAAAGGTGTCGAGCAATTAGGTTGAATAATCAAGATCTTAAATTTATTTCGATCAACTGGTCAATTTTTAATTCTGTTATAATAATTATTACAAATAGTTATTAGAGAAAAAATATCCTTTTATCTCCGGTGGGAATCGAACACCACATAAACTGATTTCCGATCAGATGCTCTATTATTTTTAATAATTATTATTACAAACTTAAAAGTTGATCAGTTGATCGAAATAAATGTAATATCTTGTTTATTCAAACTCACTGGTCGATACCATTTAACATAAAAAATAATTTCTTTAAGATTATAAAATGTATATCTACATAAACTGAGAAAACTATATCGCTTGAATTACAATATATATCGTAATTTCTGCGCTATATATCGGAATGATCGCATTATAATAGCGCAAAATCGTGATATCGTACATTGCAAGTTTTTACATTATATACCTTATAATTGTACAATCTATAACGTAAGAGTTTAAGTTTATTACGCTATCATATTGTATTTTTTGTTTTGTGATCTCGCTAGGGTTCGAGTAGTCAGCAAGCGATCACAGAAAAAATTTAAAATAAAGTTTACATCGATTCCAGGTGAAAGATTTACTGGAACAAAAATTAACCTTGCCAGATAAAATTTACATGAATCGAAGATAATTTCCTATTTTTAGCCTTGCCTGGATAATCTTTCATCTTATAATCGCTCCATTTTTATTCGAGGTGTAGCGACAGTCACGACGCCAGCGCTATCCAGCGTCGTTTAACTTGATTAAATTTGAAAGAAATGGGGATTTCCATCTGTCAGTTACATTTTGCGCTTTTGCTAAATGGTATCAAATAAGTTCTAATTCGTCTACAATAATGTGATTTATTTCGGAGGAAATATATCAGTAAGAATAACTTTTTGTGTTTTCTGTTCGCTACCGATAGATATCTCAGAATATATGCTAAAGATTCTCAAGGCTTTGAGAAGTTCTGAGAAATTCTCCGCAGGCACTCAGGTAGATATATTTAAAGGTCCAGGTAGCTCGTTTAAATGTTTTGAAGGGTTTAAAATGTCCTTTCCGAAATTGAAATAAAAATACGATCATAAATAACAAGCAGAGAGGTTGAAATTGAACTAAGAATTCGATCATAAATAACAAGCAAAGAGGCTATATCAATAGAGTAGCCGACACTCAAGGGTCCTTTGTCAATTCGGAATCTACGGCTTTCGATGATTTAAGATATCTAATTTTTTTTTGGAATGTTTAAAATTTGAATTAATACAACGTTTCTCGTAAATGGAATTAGATATGCTAAAAAAGAAAACATTTTTTAATTCAACTAGAAAGTTGTATATTAGAATATAAGTTATAATTATAAATAAGTATAATGAAAAAATTGATCAATTAAAAAAAACAGTGTTAATAATTTGAAGAGAAATTTAAAAAGGGAGAGTCGGGTTAACGACGGCCAACTACTGTAAATAACTCTGCCCGCCCGGTACGTGACGAATACAACAGTCTGGTGTCCTGATTTATAGCTCGAATTCACTCATACTCTGTCTTTTTCCCATTGCTTCTAAGGACGCCATAGCAGACGACAGCAACAAAATTTAACTTCATTTTTTTCTGTGATATTAGTGCATTATAATATCGTACAAAGCTCCGGGACCTGATTGTACTTTATCCTATTGCGCTTTCTTACAATATAGAGGTTTTGCGATATCTTTTTCTCCGTGTAGGATCCTCGGTTTTTCGTAGCTTAGTGATAAGAGCATCTGACCGAAAATCAGTCTACGCGATCGTCGATTCCCACCGGAGCTAAGAGGATTCCAATTTTAAGCATTTAAAAAAGTTAGATATCTGAAATCATCGAAACCCGTAGATTACGAATTATTATGCTTTAGGCTGTTAACTATGAAATTTAAACAAATCTACTTCTAAATTTTAATCCGAAAGCTTAACAAAGGACCCTTGAGTGTCGTCTACTCTATTGAAATAGCCCCTCTGCTTGTTACTTATGATAGAATTCTTATTTCAATTTCAGCCTCTCTGCTTTTTATTTATGATCGTATTTCAATTTCGGAAAGAACATTTTAAAGCCTTTAAAACATTTAAAAGAACTACCTAAACCTTTGAATATATCTACCTGAGTGCCTGCGGAGAATTTCTCTGAGCTTCTCTGACCCTAGAGAATCTTTAGAATATACTCAGAGATTTATTTCGGTAGGATCATGACTTGCACAAAAAGTGAAAAAATTATAAAGTATTGAACCGTTACGAAAATTACAAAACGAAAATACTTTAAGCTGTGTGCAGCTATAATAGTGCATGCATGTATAGTTTCATAGAAGCTTATTTTTAATATAACATCCATTTTATTTAATGAACATCTATCAACTTTTTATCGGAATAACTTTCTACTCTTTACGTATTATATTATGTAAAATATTTAAATGAGAGACTGTTATTTCCTCATTTATTATTATATTTATATAACAACAAATTCTGATAATCGTAAAATAATATTTTTCATTCAAATCCTATTTTTAATAAATTGTGCACGTGAACTGATTTTAAAAACTAGATCAGAATATTTATAGTGAATCTAGAAATCATAATAAATATGAATTTTAAGGCAACCAACTATTTTCATTTAAACTTCCTTCTGGCGAGCCGTATGCACTTACCAGGTGTATACATATGAAACCGGTATTGCCATTTAGCGGCCAGTAGGCACACTTGTAGGCACTGTCGGAACTTACCATTTGTGCTAATTGGCGT
>NC_046662.1:107567758-107574565 GCF_010883055.1 Belonocnema kinseyi
GAGGGCGCATACTTTGAATAAAATATTTGTTATCATTCTCTTGAAATAAATGTGTCTTTTTCTTGAAAAAATACCGGTTTCATATGTATACACCTGGTATATGGGTGACTGTGCGACGTACGATCACGAGGTTGTGTATTCGTGGCTTTTTAAGTATTAGAGACTACAAGCCCATATTAAAAAATGAGGTGGTCAAATGACCCAGCAAGACTTATGTTTAGATGGATGCTCCTATATCAAAAAGTAACTTTAAGCACTACATGCGGTCAGTTATGAGCGGTACGTGTAAGTGGTGAATTACGGAAATTTAGTTTTGTACGGCTTTCCTCCCAGAGATAGACCCTTTAAACAAAAATGACAAAAAATCTAGTGCCGTAAAAAGTAGCGGTACCGGAAGTTAAGAAAGTTAGTTTATTCTCCCACAATTTTTGAAGCAATATGGTTAATTTATGACTGTACGGCATTTGTGTAATTCGCTTTGTATACTTAAAGGGTGGATATTCAAAGTCGTATAAACGCCATTTCCAATTTTTTACAGGAGACCGGAAAAACGCTCGCTTTTTTTTTGTAATTTTAATATTTTTTAAAAATCTCATGACTTTTTCTTCATTTTAAGATAATACGTCACCTATTCAAGTTTAAAGCAATTTCGATTAAAATTGAGGAAGATACGACCACGCAGCTGATGTGACGTTTCTTGTTTTCCGCGACGCGATGAACCATTTCTCCGGAAGTATATGACCTAGAACATTGCTTCTTGAATCAAAATCTTAGTAAATGAATGTCATAATATAATCAAATACATGGTTTGACGATTTTCAACATTAAAATACTTTTTGTATACGTGAAAGACAAGACGCAATACAGAAATGCAGTCAAACAGATGGTTTGCACTGAGTTAAATGTTTTTTGGTTGGGTATTACACCAAATTTCAATGCGCAGGAGTTTTACGAAGAATTCTAACACGCATACAGATACAGTTAGTAAATCCTACTACTGTAAAAGTCTGAATGTGTGAAAACACGAAATTTACATAAGGCTCCATTTGTTGTTATACGACTTTGAATATCCACCCTTCACTTATGCAATTTCGTTATTCAGCAACGCCGTACGTATTTGAAAGTACAGAAGTGAGAAACAAGGGTTGTAACCCTTTCCTGGGACCCGCATAGTATAAGATTATTGCAAAATGTACGGCATCTTTTTCACAATATTATGTAGCACTTAAAAGTATGTTTGACCATTGTGCCTTCTAAAAAATTATGGTTAATGTGAGTGTAAATAAAGAATTAACTGAATTGCAAGGGTCTATTTAATTATTTTGGCTGTAAGATCATTAATTCATGCACGGCAACTTATTTTTTTACATAATGTTAGTGAATATTATTTTGCTACCTTATAGCCGTTTATAATAAATGATAACAAATAAACAAATAAATAAAAAAAATATTAAATTGTATATATTTCAAGATTAGTTAAATGTTCCTAGATTAAGAAGAGGAGAAATATTTACAAATATTATTGCTATTTTAAATGTAACAAAGGTAAATAAATGAAGAAAAAAATATGCCGTACATTTTAACGTAGACCATTTTTTACAGCTGATAAAAATGTCGATAACGTTTTTGGCGTCCCTTATTGCAATTAATTCCTGTACGGAATTAACATATCTTTTATTGTAATATTTGGTAATAAATTAAAATAAAAATCCCGTTCATCTAAGATGGAACATAATTTGTAATATATCCAAAAAGTGAAAACCATTATTGTCATCGTTCAAGCTTTTGTCAGATTTTTCAGTGACATAAATAAATTTGAAATATGATTATAATTTTCATAGAAAAGATATGTATAAAAATTTATCGAGGTTTATCCAACATGTTTACTAAACTCACAAAAGAAGCAAACGAATTACGCAAGCTTACGAATTCAAGTTACACATATTAGATATGCGCGATCGTGGCAGTGCCGTAATCACCTGCATTATGGCCTCCCCCGTAACACACAGTTAAAGGTAAATTGAATTTAAAAATATAAAAGCATTCGGATAAACAAAATATTGTTTGCATTAGTATTTCTCAATAATTACATTATTTTTAAAGAGGATTTTTTGGCAAAGCAAGGTATATAGAATTGAACTTTTATTGTTTTTACATTCGAAATACTTTTCTATACATGTTAACTTTCATAGATGTACGGCATTTACTTTTTATTGATGATTGTTTAAAGTATAGATAAACTATCTCAATACCGTACAAAGCAATTTCACCTTAAAGTCGCTTTTTTTGAAGGGAAAGTTATTTACTCCAGAGACCCATGCGTTTCTTAAAAAATGTACGGTATGTCGAAAAATGTCATCTATTTATCAAATACTTTCAAAATCACTTAATTTTGTGTTGCTTCAAATGACAACCCCTATACTTTTACGGGTAAGAGTTACATTCCTTGGTTTCGCAACATCTGAACTTGCAAATACGTACGTCGTTGCTGAATAACGAAACTGCATAAGTATACAAAGCGAATTACACAATTTCCGTACAGTAATAAATTACTCGTATTGCTTTAAAAATGGTGGGAGAGTTAAAAAATTTTCTTAACTTCCGGAACCACTACTTTTGTATGGCACTAGGTTTTTTGTCATTTTTGTCTCAAGGATCTATCACTGTGAAGAAAGTCGTACAAAACTAAATTGACATAATTTATCACTCACACATGTAAAATTCAATTTTCGCCTGCGCTCACCTGTACCACTAAAAACTGACGGCATAGTGCTTAAAGTTAGTTTTTGATATAGGAGCATCCGTCTAAACATAAGCCTTGCTGAGTCATTTGACCACCTCATTTTTTACCATGGGCTTGTAGTTTATATGTAATGTCGAGCGGAAAGTTTGGCGCCGAGTTACTATGATACTCTCATAGAAATTACAAACAAAAAGTTGTTCTTCTCTTAACTTTTTATTGTTATGTGCGTTTTTTGGCTTAAAATGTTTATTTTTTATTTTTTATATTTGGAAAATGCTATAACTCGGAGAATTTTCTTTTTATCGAAAAAAATAAAAAGGATAAATTGGTCAAGTTTCCGAGTACTGCGGATAGCCGTAAGTAAGCCAAAGGGAAATCCAATCGGATAATTCCTTAAAAAGTTACCGTGTTTACAGACTGTAACGACGACAATGACACACTGTTAAAAATTTCAGGATCAAATTGCTAGCGGAGTTGACAGTACAATTTTTCGAATTATAAAATGGACGCAACATGGAATAAATTCAACTTCACCTATTTTACTCCAGTGTAAAATAGGGTGAGTTAAAGGTTCTGTAGTGGATTCAAAGTTCGCCACATCATGGCCGCAATTCAACGCGTGCGAAACTGCAAACTCGAAAACACGAACATTCTAGAATTCTGAGTACTTGAGTCTATTTCAGAACGGAGTTGATTGAAATAACTCTGGGCAGTGCAGTTAGGGAGTTATTTTTAAAGAGTTACATTTTAAATCATCTTCTTCTACACCGCCTGCAGTTTACTCAAAACGGTGGGGCTTTCGTTAGGTTTGCTTCGGAGTTGATTTTAACTCCGCTTTTTTAACAGAGCACCGACAGATAGACATCGACATAAAAACTCTTTTTAGGGGGGGGGGGGGCTCAAGGGGCCCCAAAACGTCGACATTTAATGAAATACGCGAGTCATTTTTCACATAAAACCAATACCGTCTCATTATGATGGCAATGTAATAAATTATTTATTTTCTGTAGCATAATTAGATTAGAAGTGTATTTTCGTTTTATCAATTATTTCATATAACGAACATTCCAATTTAATTGCGCTATGAATGACGTAAATGAACTTATTGGAGCAGGACTCCAGTTGTATATCCTCTTTTTCCGACCGTCGATATGATTACAAAATTTAAAGAAAAGTTTCCTTATTACCTTATTTCAGTCTTACGGTCTAATTCAAAATAAACAAAAAACGATTGTAGTTGTTACAAAAAACATTTATATTTTCAACGTTTCGGCTCTCACTGCGGGCCTTCATCAGGAAAAATTTCCTTCTCTAAAATACAAAGTGTTTTTCTTTTATATACAATCAATTAAAAACTAAATTATAATAACCAATTAGAAACATAAAAACTTATTTTTCTTATTACCTGTCATTTAAATACGTAGTCAAAAGTTGCATTTCATTGTCAAAAAACTTCCGAACAATTAATGTTCAATGATTTTAAACGTGCTCAAAAACATATGAGTCATTTTCGAAATTTGGAACCTCTATAAGAGAGGCTCCAAAACAATAAAAAAATAGTAGCTCATGCACCAAGGGAGCAAAATGAAGTATTCGCAGCCAGTACGAATTTTGGACACGAGCGAAGCGAGGGCCCAAAATCGTACGAGTCTGCGAATGCATTATTGTTCCCATGGTGCATATACTATTTTTCGACACGAAGGATGCAGAATTCGCGTTATTGGATGTCTATAAAAAGGGAACAAAGCACATAACCTCACGTTTACGCATCGCTCTGTCTCTGTCTCTCATAATGTACTTCATATGGATCAGTTGACTTTCTCTCCCTATTATAATAAGGGAGAGAAAGACTGGTTTCGCTCGCGCTTATAGGAATCCAAAACCGCTTAGAGAGATGAGCTACATATAAATAGTAAAAATTGAGAAATACTCTGTCTATAGATAAAATCTTATTTAAACGAGTGAAAATATAATACAATCCTTCTGCGGTAGTAATATCAGAGGGATGTAATAGTCACCCCTATAGATCTATCATTAAATAAAAGATATGAAGTAGACAAATTTGTTATGTATTTCGTTGGTTAAAAGTTTTGATTGAATTTTATTTGAAATTATCCTGTCACAAAGCTCTTTTTCTGATAAATTTACGAAATATGGTATCCTTCAAAATGTATGTTACGTAGTTACTATTATAATTATAATCTTCATTACCATGATTTATATCATCATTATTTTTAATAATATTAAAAAATTTCTGATTGATTTCATGGTTCATGGAGAACTCATAAGATAACTCATAAGTACTCATATATAGTTGAATTTCTTGTTACTTCATGTCAAATAGCATGACGTTTCGATGATACAATTTTCACAATTCTCTTAAAACTGTAAAACAATGCATACAATTTATTTTTGTATCATTAACGTGTACATTGCAATTTATTTCTTATTTTCATAAAATTTTTAATTAATAAATAAAACTTATTTTATTATTGTTTTTATTTTAATAAATATATGTATGTGAGATCTTACATATTTTCAATTATGAAATAATGGTAATCAAGAATTATTATTCACAATCAGTGTATTTATTTCAGATTTGACAATGAGGATTAATCCTTTAAACGTTAAAAATTTATTTTTAGAGTATTTTCAAACTTTACAAATACCAAATAGCATGACGAATGATAAATACATTCAGTTGTCAGAAGCCATAGAATATTGGAGAAGTGGCAAAAAGAAAAATGTAAAGATTTAGAAAAGTTTCATCTATCCGTCAGTTGGGACGTTGGGCTGACACAATCAATAAAGGCGGAACTTACAGAGAGAAAATTGCGCGAATTTGCCAATATACACTAGATAATTTCAAAGCTGCTGTTGAAGATGGTTTGATAATTCATGATCGCGACATACGTAGATGGGCATTACAAGCACAAAAGGAAATAGACCCAGAATTAAAAGATTTAAGATTTAAGGCTTCTAAAAATTGGTTATTAAAGTTTAAAAAAGCTCACAGAATCGTATCTCGAAAAATAAATAAGCTTATTACTAGAAAAGCGCTGTAAAGAGTTTCGGAACTTCAAACTAAAGCAGATACCTTTGTTGCTGATAGTCGTTCGTGTATAACAACAATTGGAATTCAGAATTTATATAATTCAGAGCAGAGTGGATTTCAATTAGAAATGCACTCTGGAAGGACATTGGCAGTCGAACCCTTTTTTTAGTGTTAAAAGAACAGTCTGGTCAGTTTGGTCCTATTGTAGAAGCTAATTTATTTAGACCAGAAAATGTTATGTGGTGGCGAGCATTTTTCTGATCATTTCTTTGAAATAATGCATCGAATGATTTGATAAATGAAATTTTCTAATTCCAGATCTCTTTAAAATTCTGTTGGAAAAAATATTTTATCCAAATGTAGGTCGTCCGTCTGTACTATTACTTGATTCTTGGAGTGGTCACTGTGATAAAATTATGGAGGAAACAATGCCAGAAAATAAAATTGTTAACGTAAAAAAAATACCGACAGGAATAACAAGAAAAATCCAACCACTTGACGTATATGGATTTCGCGTCTGGAAAAACATCGTTCGGCAATTTTCAGATCAAGTGATTTTAATGGATTATGTCTTAAATTTATATTTAAGAAACAATATTATCAAACTTCAAACTCTAGTACACAACCAACTTTCTTCACCAAGATATACTAATATTTTTAAATACCCTTGGTATAAAAGCGGCTATTTAGATGAGAAACCAGAATAAGTAGAAAATCTTGTTGATTTTAGCTTTGGATATCCCTGCAACACACACACTGCGAAATAGAAGGATGCTCAAATATAGCTATTATACGATGTGGTTGGTGTAAAAAGTCATTATGCTTCCAACATTTTTCTGAAGATTATCATTATTGTCGATACTATGAAGAATAATATAGTGTAAGATAACTCTAGAGGAGAAGGTCTAATTGTGGGTCCGGATGCAATAAGGGCACATAAAATTTTTTCATGCGAAAACGAAGTCCCCTGGAGGCTTTAGAAAAAATTTTCGAATTTTAATTTTCAAAA
>NC_046662.1:107574665-107582138 GCF_010883055.1 Belonocnema kinseyi
TTTGAAAATTAAAATTCGAAAATTTTTTTTAAAGCCTCCAGGGGACTTCGTTTTCGCACGAAAAAATTTTATGTGCCCTTATTGCATCCGGACCCACAATTTTGTGATTTGATCAGTTACGGATATTGTATTAATAATATTCTTTGATTAAAAATAGAAACAAATATAATGTGCTGTATATAAAAAATAAATTCTAAATTAAACCTAAAATTTTACTATTCTTACTTATATAATTTTAAAATTATTCTATGGAAATTTTGCAAATGCTTGACAGAATAAACAGACTATTAATTTTAATAATAATATCAAGTAACGAAAAATTTAACTATGTATGAGTTCCTATAAGTTATCTCATGAGTTCTCCATGAACCATGAAATCAATCGGAGATCTTTCAATATTATTAAAAATAATAATGATATAAATTATGGTATTGAAGATTGTAATTGTAATAGTAACTACGTAACATACATTTTCAAGGATACCATATTTCATAAACTTATCAGAAAGAAGATCTTTGTAACAGGATAATTTCAAATAAAATTCCTATAAATTTGTATTTACACAAGCTATAATAATCAAAATTTTTAACCAATGAAATACATAAAAAATTTGTCAACTTCATATCCTTTATTCAATGACAGATCTATAGAGGTGACTATTACATCCCTCTGATATTACTACCACAAAAGGATTTTATTAGATTTTCATTCATTTAAATAAGATTTTATTCATAGATAGAGTATTTCTCATTTTTTACTTTTCATATGTGACTCATTTCTCTAAGGGGTAGTAACCTTGCTTAGTGGTAGTTTTTTGAAAAATCGAGATACGTCAACTTTAATAATCGATATTATTCACAAAAATTCTGATAATATTTTTTGTAATTCATGCTATGATTTTGATAATAAAAATATTCATAAAAAATATACCTTTTTCAAACATATAAGAAGGGTTGCAACCCCTTCCCTCATAACTGTATCTAGTATCTCAGGCTTTTTATAAGAAATCTTTTGCAGTTTATTTCGTTTCAATATATCAATTAGAACTTGAATTATAAATGATAATCCATTTCTTAGGGGTGATTTTATCTCATCCTTTCAATGTTACTACTGCGAAAAATTGGATGATATTTTTGCTTGATATAAATAAGATTCCATTGACTTGTACAGTAAGTTTTATAAATAAAATATATGCTTTACTTTTTGCACGTAGCCCATTGCTTCGAGGGGTAGTTTTCATTATGTAAGGGTAGTTCTTTTGAAAAATTCTAAAATATGCAAGCTTCAATATTGAATATCATTAACGAAAACGCTTTTCTTAATTTTTTTTAGTTCATACTCTGTCTTTTATGATGAAAATATTCACAAAAAATAATATTTTTCATAAATATAAGTTAAGGGTTGCAACCCTTTTGGTTATAAATACATGCAGTGCTTCAGGCTTTTTATAAAGAATATTTTCCATTAAGTTTCATTGAAAGATATTGATTAGGTTGCCAGATACATTAAAAAATTTATTTTTCAGCATGAACCTTAGGGGTTATTTTTTATGTACTACAACATATTAAAAAATTATTGAAATCGGTGAGTTTGGGTTGAAGGGGTTTCCTGTTTAGTCCCTCTCCTCTTCGTTAGCAGCCCATTTGACATGGGAAACCCTGTCAGTGGCAATGCTACCGCCAACATATCCGTCAAAGTCATGAGAGGAGAGCTCAAGCCCTACCGCGACATCAACGCGGAACACTTTCGGTAGGGGGAACACCCTTGGTAGGAGGAACACCTTCGGTAGGGGCATTATAGGGGTATTATTATTATTTATGCTACTGTTGAGTACATATTTTTCTCGTTGATACAATCATTTCAGGTCCAACGATAAATTAAGAGTTTACCTTAGTAATTTACGTACTTTCACTGTAGGTACTGATTTTTATCATTAATTATATAATTTAATTTGAAAACATAATCCTGTCAGTTATAACCTTACCTTATAACTCCTATGCTGTCTTTATTGAAGTAAAAAAGGTTTTGTTTTATACTAGAAATAGGTTTATAATAATTTTCTATCAGAAATTGACAATTTAATATGTAATATCAATACTCAATTAATTAATTACATTTTCGGATTTTTTTTTAGTTGCAAGTTGCAGCTCTCTCATCCCTACGATCTGAAGTAGCAGAATTGAATTCGAGACTCTTGGTGACAATTCGTGCAAGAGAAGCCGCTGAAACAGCTATGATTAGAGCAGAAACTCAGGCTGCAAGGGCGGAACAAAGGGTAGAACAGCAAAATTCTAGACACGAGGAAAGACTGACCGAACTTCACTCAGTAATAGCTGAACTTGGTAGACAATTGGAAAGACAACGAGCAAACGTTATTACGGAAGAAGATGAATCTGGTAAGAATAAACTCAACAACAGTAACAAATATTTTAAACAATATTCGCACACTTATAATTTCTCAGAAGTCGAAACAAGTAGAGATGCAGAAGGTTCAATCACAAATCCGGTAGAAGAAAGCGAAGGGTTCATTCAAGGAGATGGAGACAGAACTTTGGGAGACGCGGATTCCAGTTTCTGCGAAGATGTTACAACAAGGCCCAATGAAGTATTTATATTTGATTTATTGTTTTTAAATATCCGTGAAGAATATTAGCATAATTTATGAAAATGAATGATACCTTCCAGGACAGGGACACATTGGAAAGTCCTGCAGCTTTGCCAACGCCTGAAACTACTCAGCAAGCAGTTTCCTATCAAAGTGTGGCTGTTGAGGCTCTCCAAGATGAAGTCACGGCTCTTAGGTCAGAAATCTCCACCCTGCAAACTCAACTTGCCCAATGCAGGAATCAGTCGCATGGACAGAGTTCGGTTCAACCCACCTGCAGTGATTCTCCTCGTCGAGACTTAAGGGTAAGAAACTATTTTTCTCTCGATAAGACTGCATATTCCTTTTTGTGACACACGTACGGAATGTTTTATTTTAGACGCTTTTATAGCTTGTAGCAAGTGATCATTAAAGTATTCTTTCATTGCGTCCCACCCAGTCGATCATGTCAAGTATATGACTGCGGTAAACCGATCATATGGAACCCTGGAACTTAAACCTCAAGTTTTTGGCATTAAATTGTATTTTGAAGGATGTAACCTTTTTAAATAGAATAATTATTAATCCATAGTTGCTAAAATTGTTTCTTTTTTATTTGAAAAGCAGAAAGATAAACTATTTATCACCAATTATGCATCGAAAATAATATTTAACTTAAATTACACTTAAAAATGGATTACAGTTCACTTCAAGACATCATCCTACTTTTATTTACATTCTCAACTAAGTGTCAGGTGATGATAGAATTCTCTATTCTTGAGTGGTGCGAAAAAATATACTTTCCGTAATCTGCGCTTGCGCTTTTCCATCTAAAATTACTTTCCCAGACGGTTTGTATATGGGCCTTCAAAAGAAAACACATGAAGTTTGTTTTTATTCTGTCGTAAATCAAACATAAACTACCTTTGTCACAAAAAATATCTTGTTTGGCAAATACAAAAGTGCATTTGTGACTCATATGAATTTGTGGAACGTGTTCAGAACCACCTACTTACCACATTCTTTACATAGTTTACTACAGTAGACTCTCACAAAGTTCTATATTGGCTAACGACCTTGATCATGGCATTACATGCGGGTGGGTGAGACGATATTTAAATAATTCACCGATGTTTCTTAGAGATCTTTTCCGCCAAGCCCTATGGGCACGATGCAACTAAGCGGGTGATTTCTGAGGACCTCGATCCCTAGTACCGTGTGCTTTATGAGAATCTACTGCATTATAAAAGCCTTTCAATAGCAATTTCCTTTTATCAAAGCAGACTAGAGGAAATATAAGTTCGCCTGAACCTCTAACAGCGCCTTGCTCTCCACTATTACCACCCTTGCAAACACCACCTACGTCTAGAAGCGTTACACGGGAAGAAGCGCCTATTTTGAAGATGGCAGAAAGAGTGAGACTTAGGAGAACTGACGAGAGGCACATCACAGGCCCTGACATCACCAATCTTGGGGTAAGAACTGGGTATGAATAAACTTTGGATGAAATCCGGCATACAAGCCCATAAGAATAGCATTAGCGTGTAAGGCGGGTTGCATACATTTTGGTAAGCCCTGTCGTGTCCATCAAGTTAGGTGGTTCTTTTATATTTTATAAACTTAATAACATATTAATACTCGCCGGTCCCAAAAATAAGTAACATTAATGGTTACATATAATATTTTGAGCTATTATTTCTTCTTAGTTTATCGCCGAATGTCGCATCTGAGCTGAAGTATTGTTAATTCTGTATCAGTCCAAAAAAGGTTTTATTAAAAATAAGCTTCCACTTATGAAGAAATATTGTCCGGATGAGATCATGTCGGTTTCTCACTTTTTTGTATCCTCTCCGAGTTGAATTGAGACAGTGATAAGTAATTAAATACTTATTCAAAAAATAAACTGCTGATCCATGCCCGAGATGTCGAGTTACTGAATGCAGGGGTGGAAGTTTGGATAAAGAAAAATAATTTACTACCAAAAAAATTAACTTTTAAGGTTAGAATTTCAGGGATTCTGAAAAGTGACTAAAATCGTGTCAAGAATAAGAATTTTTATTTTCTTTGATGACATGTGTCGGCGAGATATTGAGTTGATCAATACAGAGAAAAAAATGGTATCCAAAAAGTTATTCATTTCCGAGACAGTCAATTTCCAATGAGACAGTGTCGCAGTCTAACAAGCCATTTTTCACTTTTAAGTACTGATAACACAGGCCCACAAAAAAAAGTTGTCTGCACGAGACAAGTGACTAGGCTACCCTTATGGATTTTAAGCCGCTGAATCAGAATATGGCCTGAGAATTTGTCTTAAACGTCGCAGTTTTCCGCTAGATTAAAAAAGTAGGGAAAAGCCTAGGGATTTTCTCGTCACACAGGCCATACAAAAAATTTGTCTGCCCGAGAGAAGTGATTAGGTTACCCTCACGGATTTTGAGCTACTGAATCCAACTCTGGCCTCAGAATTTGGCCTAGGCGTCTCAGTTTTCCCCTAGATGCAAAAAATAGGAAAAAACTAGGGATATTCTGGACATTAGTTTGATAATACCTGTATACAGAAAAATAGACGTACTGGTGTTATATTCTTATGTGTTGTGACTCCTTAAGATCAAACTCATACACAAAAATTCCCCAGTGTGCTTACCGTTTCCCCTAGCTAGGATAAATCTACGGAAATTGAATGTCTTGCGCATGTTATACTGACTTATGAAGCAAAAAAATGCTATTTTCTCTGCAGTTTTGCGCTCTCAATATAAACTTGACCACTAAAATTTTGAAGCTTTTACCATTTTCTCCGTAGATGCAAAAAGTAGGGATAAGCCTAGGGATTTTCTGGTCACACAGGGCATAGAAATTTGCCTGCACGAAACAAGTGATTAGGCTACCCTCATGGATTTTGAACCTCTAAATCCAAATCTGGACTCAGAACTTCTGGCATACGTCTTAGTTTTCCCCTGGATGCAGAAGATAGGCAAAACCTAGGGATATTGTGGAAGTTATTTTTATAATACCTGTATATGCGAGAATACAGATGGATGTTATATTCTTAAGTTCCGCGACTTATAGAGACTTTCCTGCTTAAAATTTCGGACAAATTCCGGATTCCGAAATTTGTCCGGTATTGTCCGGGACGTCATCCGGTTTTTGTCATCTGTATTCTATCCGGTCATGTTGCAAAATTGTCCGGATGGAGTAGCACGAAAAAAATAATAAATCCGAAAATTGTTCGTTAGAATCGGAAAGTTGTACGGTCTGACGGATTCGATCAATCCGGATTGTATTCGGTCATGTATGTTTTTTATGCGGTCTGACGGTCTCAATCAATCCTGTTTGTATTCGGTAATGTCCGTCTTTTATACGGAAGTCGGATTAAACCAATTTGGATTGTATCTGGACATGTCCGCTTTTTGTACGGTTAGACAGACTGGATCAATCCGGATTGTATCTGCTCATGTCCGTATTTTGCACGGACTGACGGACACGATTGATCCAGATCTCATCCGCTTGAGTCCGAAATTTGTGCGGTCTGAGGAATGCGGTTAATCCGGATCTCATCCGGATAAATATGAAATTTGTACGGTCTGAGGGAGACGAATTATCCGAATGTTATTCGATTGAGTCCGCAACTTGTGCGGTCTGAGAAATGCGGCTAATCCGGATCTGATCCGGTTAAGTCCGACATTTGTGCGGTCTGAGGAATGCAGTTAATCCGGATTTCATCCGGTTAAGTCCGACATGTGTGCAATCTGAGGAAAGCGGTCAATCCAGATAAACCTGAAATTTGTTCGGTCTAAGGGATACGATTAATCTGTATATCATCCGGTCAAGTCCGAAATTTGTGCTGTCTGAGAAATGCGGTTAATCTGGATCTTATCCGGTTAAATTCGAAATTCCTCGAATTTCTCGTCTGAGAAATGCGGTTAATCTGGATAAAATCGGCACCGTTCGTAAAAAAATATTCGTTAACGAACTCGCTCTTTTTTAGGCTTTAAGGGCATGTGATACTTCGTCGTGTGATTAATCTGGTACAGTTCCCCCGGATTTTTTTCCACAAAAATGAAAATTTTAAAAACTGAATTCGGAGATGCTATAAAATATCATGACGGGCGTCCCCGGACTCTTTTTTGAGGGATCATAACAAAAAAGTGTTATTGTGCTAATTAAGAAATTTTATGCATGTGCATTATTTTGAGGTTACGTCGTTTTTCATCTCTGCCTTTCTGATAATTTGGAAATTATTTATGAATTAAACTTTTTGATTGCCTGCAAACAAGGTTATTTCCGGGAGATTCGTTACTATGTTTATTTGTAAGTCCAAAGTTTTCGGCCAAAAATATTGTGTAGTTTAGAAGTAATGCTCGGGAGAATTGTAACACACATAACCTCGAAATATACACACATTGTTAGTAATATCAAAAAAATTTTAAAAACACAAAAAAAAAGTATACGGGGACGTCCGTTAGCATGTTCGCTATCATTCCCCAGATTTTGAAGACAAAATATTTATTATCCTAGAAAAAAATCCGGGAATCTAACATTGAAAAAATCGATACTAATTGCTAAGCGCTATGCAAATTTATCACATTTTGCTAAATTGAAACTTTTTTGAATTGACCCACAAAAAAGTATATGGGGACGTCCGTTAGCCTGTTCGCTATCGTTTCCAAAAATTTTAAGACAAAATATTGATTATGCTAGAAAAAAAGCCGTGGGAACCTAAAACTGGTAAAATCTACAATTTTCTAAGTATCACATGCCCTTAAAGAAGTGTGCCAAACCAAAAAGCCGCTATAAATAATTCTTTTGAAAGTTATCGTGCTCATAGACGACGAAAACGAGAACGAGGATAATGACAGACAGACATAGACAAACTCCATTGTACAAATCGC
>NC_046662.1:107582238-107583299 GCF_010883055.1 Belonocnema kinseyi
AAGGAATTTAATGGGAATTCTGAGAGTTTAAAAAAAATTAAGAGGGATCAGAAAAAATCAGGAATAGGTTTCAGGGTATGTCAAGAAGTTTTAAAAAATTTCGAAGGATTCTTACCAGTTTAAAAATATTTCATTCCAAAGAATTTCATGGGATTTAATGAGATATCAATTAAATAGTAAATTTGGAGACACCTTGAAATACTTGAATATTTTTTTGAACTCTCAGAAACCGAGTTTTACACAAATAACGAATGAAAAAGGATATCAAGACGAAGTTTTTATGATCTCAAGTTTTACAAATGTCTTTTAAAGAAACGAATATTGTCAAATCCATTTGCAATTAGGCAGCGGTCTTAAAATTTAAGTCGTAGAATGTGTTGGTTTTGAAAGTTGCGAGTAATCAATTGTTTTAATTTTCAGGAAAACCCCACCTTTTTATTTTTTTTTGTTACGTTTCAATAAAATCAATCCCAGTTTGTTTATTTAGAAGCTTTTTCAATTTTTTTGGCGGACTTTAAAAGCGGATGAAAAAACTCACCAGAATAATAAAGCATTAAACAACAAATTTGTGTTTTTTGAAGACAAAAAAAGTTTCAAAATTGAAATACTCATAAGTTTGCAGTCATTTTTTTTCTCGAAGCAGAGAAATACATGTCGCCGAATTTCCTCTAAAAACAACCCATTTTTTTGCTAACAGATTGCACGACTTTAATTGTACCTATCTGCTTGATTTGCAATGGATCCGGTCATTAGTGCTAAAAGTTAACAAATTATGAACTTTATTAAAAATATAAAAAAAAATTAATATTCTACAATTACAAATGAGGTAAATAATGAATAGATAGAATACGTATAAATTGTACGTCATAACACTTGAATAATTTTTGAAATAAATAGAGCCCAACTCAGCACGGAGACTCTTAACAAATGTCAACCTAAAATTCCTCGCACTCGCCCGGTTTCTATAGAATGTAATTTCTAGATGATGTGCAGGTATTTTAAGAAAAAATTGAAACCATCTCTCGGGTCCTGTTTTCAAAAACATCCATTTTTTAATATTA
>NC_046662.1:107583399-107584849 GCF_010883055.1 Belonocnema kinseyi
CAAAGTTGAACTACTTTGTTAAAAATTCATTTTTTGGGTTGAGAATTAATTTTTTTAACTAACTATGTAACTATTCAATTTTTGGTTGAAAATTGCTATTTTCTATTGAAAATTGTTCTTTGACAGTTAAAGATTCATGTATTTTATTAAGGATTCGTCTTTTTGGTACCAAATTATTATTTTTTTTTTGTTAAAAAATCATATTTTCGAGTTGAAAATTTAACTATTTTGTATATAATTCGTCTTTTTACATTCTCATTAGAGAAGGTATTAGCATTTGTGTAAAATGTGTAAAAATGTAAGTGTCGAAAGAATAGCACTTCGAAAAAAGAACAATTTATTCTAATGACTTTTTTCAATAAAAAAAATTACCAGAGTTGTAGCATTTACAAAATTAAAAAAAACGAAAATGAAAATTTTAAGCCAAGCAACGCACGATATGAAAAAAGTCGAAAGAAGAAAAACGTTGCCTTTCAAACACCTTACAATATTGTCATAAGAACTTTTAGAATTTTTTGAAAAATCAAAAATTCAAATTTTGATTGCACAAAAAGGAAAAATTTAAAATTCCATTTTGCGGTCAAACAATGCAAGATACGAAAAAAGATCAATGAAAAAAAATTGTGCACCCAAAAAAGATCTACAAGTTTATTACTAATCACTTTTTTATAGGATGCGCAGTTTTTGTTTTATTCGTATTAAACAACATTGTAAATAAAAAAAAAATTATGGACAAACGATACAAACTACGAAATAAATAAAAAGATCAACGTTGTTCACCGAAAAAAGAGCTACAAATTTTTTATGAATTATTTTTTTATAGAATGCGTAGTTTTTGTTTTAATCGTGAAAAATAACATTAAAAATAAAAAAATGGAATTTTTGGAGAAACGACAAATGGTACGAAAAAAATTAATAGACAAAAGTTGTTCAACAAAAAAGATCTACAAATTTGTCATAAATAATTTTTTCTATGGAACGCGTAGCTTTTGATTCAATCGTAAAAAATAAAATTAAAAATTTTAAAATTAAATTTTTCGACAATGACACAAGTTATGAAAAAAACAAATTAACAATAATTGTCCACCCAAAGAAGAGCTACAAATTCGTCATGAATCATTTTTGATAGGACGCATAGTTTTTGTTTTAATCATAAAAAATAACATTAAAAATACAAAAATTACACTCTTGGAAAAACGACACAAGGTACACATAAAATTAATGGACAAAAGTTGTTCAAAAAAAAAGTTCTACAAACTTGTTATAAACTTCTGTTACAAAAATACATTAAAAATAACAAAAAAGTAATTTACGTTTATTATAATAGTTTTAACATAATGTAGAATGTTTCGTATTTTGGACAAAAGCGAGTGCAAAGCACGAGATACATGATGAGAATGTGTTCGTTAAAGCCGAAGGAGCTCTAACAGAAGAGAATACACAATCACCA
>NC_046662.1:107584949-107586423 GCF_010883055.1 Belonocnema kinseyi
AGGGTCAGAAGCATTGTATTTGTTTATCTTTTTGTTCTCATTTTTTCTCACAGTCGACCTTGAAGCAGGAGATTTTTGTTCTGATACACTGGAAACATTCTGATGAAAATATAAATCTTGAGTAAAAATTATTAAAAAATTTCATACAGCTACAGAATAGTGAATATAATTATTGAAATATGTATTATGTTTGAATCGTGTTTCTACTTACTGCTTTACTTTGATTTATTTCGGAAAGTTTCTTTGCTAAAAGATCTATTTTTGCCCCACGTTCCTGTAAACAATAATTAACATGAAAATTTTTAGTTTTCAAAATACGTAATAGAAAATTTAGCTTCTAAACTTATTAGTCTCATTTAAAAAAATACTTTAAAAGAAAACTCAAAGTTCTGTATATGTAATTACATAAAAAATGAAAAGGTGCATTTAATTTACCTCCACTTTTTTTCCTTTCGATTCATTTCTTTTTTATATTTTGTGGAGCATTTTCACTTGAAGATGTGTCGGAGGTTGCACTTTCTAAGACTTTATTCGGTGGCCACTTTGGTCTCACAGTTTTCACTAGCCGTTCAACCCGTTGTTAGGTTCTGAAAGAAAGTGAATACGTGTTTTATTTTTTGTATGTTTTAATATTAACAGGTGCAGCCCACCCCCTGAATTTTTCCATAAGAATAAGATGGGGCAATGACCCGTTTTTGTAAATTCCGTCCAAAACATGAAAATGCGCAATTACTCGGATTTTCATTGTCCACTTATAGAATGTAAGATTGCATGAGATTGCAAACGCTTCCATGGATTATGGGAAATTCATTATATGAAAAAAAATGATAGGATAATCTGCATTGGAATAAATAATACAAAAATATTGTAGGCATTAATGTAAAAAGTATAGAGAAACTAAGTAGAAACGGTATATTTCAGATCGCTCATAATCTCATATGAAAGTACATAAAAATAGAGATTCTGCACAAATAGACTTTACGCAGCAAAAATTTGTGAATTCCCTAGATATCTGTTAAAATCTGTTGAAATCCATTGAAAGTTGTAAAATCCTCAAAAATCTTCAAAATAATTAGAGATCCTATAAATCTTAATCTTATATCCTTAAATTGTTAAAATCTGTAGAAATCCCTTGAAATAAGATTTAATTCATTGCCTGAAGTATAAATCATTTGAAATCCCCTTGGGGTCGTCAACAAACTACGTTACCAATTTTAGGCTATTTGTGATCCCCCGTCCCTCCTCGTTGACAATCCTAATCTCCTCCGTAAAGTATCGTAGCGCAAAATTGTATCGACACATAATGGATTTAATAATGGAGGAATGAATTCTTTCAAATAAAATTAATGTAAATACCATATTGAATTCAATGTGAGCACACTTTGAATTCCTAAGATTTCAAGTCGAAATATATATTGAATTTTCAACAAATAAGATTAATTTTCTAGCCAAAAAGACGAATTTTCAACAAAAT
>NC_046662.1:107586523-107597137 GCF_010883055.1 Belonocnema kinseyi
AAATTTTAATTGCGTAGAAATTTCAGATTCATTCGGACTTGTTCCAGATTCCGTGTTTTTAGCCGGACAGGTTCCGGATTAAACCAGACGACTTTCCATTAATACTTTAATTCTAGCGGATAATACATTTTACTTGCAGAGTAATTTCGGATTGATTCGGAGATGATGCGGATTTCGTGTTTTCATCTGGAAAAATTCCGGGTTCAATCGGACTTCTTTCTATTACCATTTTAATTCTTGCGGATAATAAATTTTTCTCCCGGACTAATTTCAGATTAATTCAGACTGGTCCCGGATTCCGTGTTTTTAGGCGGACAAATTCCGGATTCAACCGGACTACTTTGATTTAATACTAATTCTAGCTGATAATACATTCTACTTGTGGACTAATTTCAGATTGATTCGGACTGGTTCCGGATTCCGTGTTTTTATCCGGACATATTCCGTATTAAACCGGACGACTTTTCATTACAATTTTAATTCTAGCGGATAATAAATTTTCCTCTCGGACTTATTTCAGATTGATTCGGGTTTATTCCGGATTCCCTATTTTTGTCCGGACCTATTTCGGTTTAAATCTGACTATTTCCGAAGTGGAAGTTCTCGTCCGGACAAATTTCAGACTAGAACGGACTACCTTCAATTTATTCTTTACTAAAATTATTTCAGGTTTTGTATTCCGGATAAATTGCGGATCAAATCGGACTCTGTCCGGAGTGGACAATTTTTGTCCAGGTGAATTTCGGACTTAAATAGACACATTCCTGACTATTTTCGTACGATTTTCGGATTAAACCAGATATGTTTCGGAGAAAATTCGTTAATCGGATTGATTTTGGATAAATTCGGACCAATTGCGGAATCCGAAACTTATCTGAAATTTTATGCAGGGTTAATTTGTACACAGAAATTCTATAGTGTGCCTTTCGTTTCTCCTAGCTTGGGTAATTCTAGGGAAATAGAAAGTCTTTCTCATATTATGTAGATTTGTACGCGAAACATAACAAAAATGCCATGTCCTTTGCAGATTTGCGTGCTAAATCTAAATATGAACCACACATTTTTCGGGTTTGTACCAATTTGTCTCTAGATGCTAAATGTAGGGAAAGGCCTAGGAAATTTCTGGTCACACAGGCTGACCAAAAAAAGTTGTCTGCACGGGACAAGTGACTGATTTCGCACGCAAAACTGTAAGGATATTAGGTTTTTGTTATTTTTGACCGTGTAAATCTATATAATCTGAGAAAGCCCTTCAATTTCCCTAGAATTACCAAAGCTATGGGAATAAAAGGCATACTTAAAAAGAATTTCTGTGTTTTTCCTGTGTGACCAGAAATTCCCTAGGCTTTTCCATACATTTTGCATCTAGAGACAAATTGGAACAAACTCGAAAATCGTGGGATTCATATTTAGATTTATCACGCAAACCTGCAAAGGATATGGTATTTTTGTTACTGCTTCCCGTAAGAATCTATATAATATGAGAAAGACCTTCAATTTCCCTAGAATTACTCAAGCTAGGGGAAACGGAAGGCACACTATAGAATTTCTGTGTACAAATTAAGTCTCTATAAGTCGCGGCACTTAAGAATATAAAATCCATCTATCTATTTTCGCACATACTAGTATTATCAAAATAACGTACAAGTTGTCTCTATGGTTTTCCTTATTTTCTTTATCTAGGGGTACTAACTTAGACGCGTAAGAAAAATTCTGGGGCCATATTCGGATTCAGCGGATTCCATTTTTTGTTATTGAACCATGAAGATATTGAAAAATGTGCCTCGTTTTATATCAAAAAAATGTTTTTGATCAAAACAATTTTAAAATTTTTAATGAAGAAGTTATTATAATTTTAAGGTATTGTGGAGATGAAAAATATGATTTCGAGTACATTCTTTCTACTATATTGGAATTGTTGAGGATTTGCGAACTTAACATTAAGTAATTTGCGAACCTAAACGTCGGTTTAAAATCTTAAAGTAAATTCTTAAACTTAAAAATGTCGACGCAGTATAGTCTCCAGTTCACTGACGAATATTATAATTAATACATATAATATTTAGTGAAACATATCGGAATTTATTAATACTGAATAGAATTGAGATTTTATAATTATGTTTCATTTCTATACATTACATTTCTACCTTATAAATTATGTTAATAGATTGTTATACTGCAAAAAGTATAATCCAACAATTCTGTACATTATAAACACAATGTAAAAAACGTTGATATTAAAATCTTGAATATTGTCACTTTGTACAGTTGTCCTTTCAATTAAATCCATTGAAAATAAATGTAAACATACTAAACTAAAATAATTAAAACTCTAGTGACTATTACAATTTCATATTGAACAGATAGTCTCCCCCAAACGCCACGACAGATATTTAATATCTACGGTGCAGCGTACTTCACAGAGAAAGAATTTTCGTGCGCGTCCTAAAAATATATAACTTTAATTTCCGTGAAATATCTCATATCTTGTACATTTTAGATCAAAGTTACACATATATTAGCTAAAGCAGACTGAATTTGCCGCAGATAAAAAAATAAAATGCTCTAGCTCTGATAGGAATCAAGTTATTGCGCCCTGAAAATCAGCCTTTTTAAGCACATACATTTTCCAGAAAAATAAAAAATATTGAATGTCCTATCTTGAATATTTCGTAAAGTTTTGTTACCAAAATCCTGCTCTTCGACAAAAATTGTTGTAAAATGTACACGGAGCGACCGGGGCAAGAGCTGCCACTGCTTTTGATACGAGCGGTTAATGTCAAAATAAAAACTTTTGGAATAGTAAGAGCCACAGTTGTCAACGCAATGACCGCTCGATAATTCCCACGAGCCGCTCGTGCTAATGGCAACAGCAGCGCGAGTTCGGGAAGTGTTGCGCTTATCCCGGCCAGTTCTTGGGATTGACAACAAGCTCTCGTGTTAATTTTCAATAGCGCATGGTGTCAAATAGCTCTAACGTTAAGTGAAAATCGCCCTTGTTGCTCGACTCATTCGCCGAATTAAATTTTTAGATTTTAGTTGTTCATATTAAAATTCAATTTTTAATAACTGTTTTAGTAAACGAACTCATAAAGTGCGCTCAGAACATTTTAACTTTCGCAATGCAATCTAAAGAAAATATTTTTGAACAGAACTTTCGAATTAAAATTGGACTTTTTACTAGTGGGAATATAAAATTAAAAGTCATAAAAGTACATGAAGGTTAAATAAGGTAGGGTTTGAACTTAACAAAATTTGTTTCTTTATGGGCGAAAGTAGAAATTTCGTAATGCTTTACATTTATCAAATGTATTATCTACGCATAAATATTATCATTGTTTTAAGCATAAAAAATTAAAAGACTATGAGGTTAAATGTGATGAAAAATTATATACTCTGATGTTATAAACAATTACGATGTGCATATGCAGGTTCATTCATCTCGATCAGCTGATGCTGCTCATAGCACAGTTGGTATATTGCGGCGAATTAGTCGAGCTATAAACGCGGTTATCACTAAACATTAGAGCTATTTGACATCACGCGATATTGAAAATTAACACTAGAGATTCTTGCTAATCTCAAGAACAGGCCGTGCTAAGCGCAACACTTACCAAGCTCGCGCTGCTGTTGCCATTAGCACGAGCGGCTCGTGTTATAGTTTACGAGCGGGCAGCGTGTTGGCAACTGTGGCTAGTGCTATGAAAAAAAAATTTATTTTAACACTAACCGCTCGTGCCGTGTAGTTTCTCCGTGAAGTTGCTAATATGCTTTTTTTATTTATTTTGAACTGTAGATTTTTCTAAGCATTTTATTGAAAATAATTGGTTTATTCTTTTAAAAGAAAAAATTTCAGCTCATGTTTAGAAAAAAGCTCTATCCAAAATTAAATGTTTTAATTTTGAATGAATGAATTAAATAAAATGCCTTCTTTTTTGTTTACAAATAATCCACTCCCGATGAGAATCGTAAAAAGTTTTTCTTACTCTGTTTCGGGAAAACTAAAAGTATGGTAGATCTGAAGGAAAATGTATAAAGTGCTGTGAATTAAACTGGTGGAATATGATTTCATGAATGAGAGGTTATTATTGGTTATTTTAAGTTGATGCATACGAGATGTTTGACGAGGTAAAAGCTTGATTCACTAGTTAACTTACAGTTAATATATGCACTAGAGTTCTTAAATTTGAAATTAAAAAATAAGTTTATGTTTGCTTTTTAATGATTCTGCTCGATTTTTTCTTCTGATTTTGCTTCTAGTCTAATATAGATAAATCTGAAAATTTCAGACCAAGATGTTTCGAAATGCCAGAATTTGAAAAACGGTGCACATTCAGTTTTTCAATAATAGAAAAAGGAAAAGCACACTTATTTAATCGGTCGACATGATTAGACAATCTCCATCGAATTGTTAAAGAATCGCCCCCGAAATCGAAAGATAAGGAAACTCGATATTACTAAAAGAAAAATATATTAAAGGACTATCTGGAAAAACAAAAATTAATCACAGTCTATTTCAACGCTCTGTTGGCGCACTAGTGAACGTTATCCTTAATCCATAATGCCGGGGAAAAAAGTATCAATACTATCTGCGACCGACATCGTAAATGTGCAGAATCACTTTAATCTTAGTCAAAAAACGGGAACGGGAACTGCGTCATTACTTCGCGTATCTACTAGTAATAACAGAAAACTGCTGGGAGTCACTCCCTTGATGTTTACTTTGCTGCGGAAAATTTTAATTTTGTTAAAATCGAGGCTCATGTATCATCCAATAATACTGAAGATGCCTTTATTTACTGCAAAGATCTGTATGGTTTAATTCGATCTTTAAATTAAAAAAGAAAGTGAAAAGATTCAAAGATTCTGGCATAAAAAAACTCTTCATATTCGAACTGGTATAGAACTGTCAGGAAAAAAAACGTGTCGCAACTTTGTTCTAAGATCGACATTAATCGATTTCGTGAGACCATTGCGACAGATTTGAAGCTCGCAAATCTATTGGCTGATGCCATCATGCCGCATAGTAACATGTGCTCCTGCACGGGCAGTCCCAAGACGACTTTGTTGGAAATAATTCTGCCACCTGAACTGCATTTGATGCTACGTTTCGTCAGCACCTTATTAACTCATATGTTGACTGAATATACCCAAACAGAATTGAAATGGGCAAAAGTATGCAACGTTAAACGAGGAATAACTCACGGAAGTCCAGAATTTAATGGAAACACGTGAAAGAAGTTATTAGATCGGGTTGACAAGTTGCGTGCAAATTGCCCTATAAATTGTCACCCAATTATATAAATAAATTGTATTCCGTTTATTTAATAATCACGATTTGTTACTGTTCCTATTTTTCCATCCCTTATTTTAAAAAAAGTTACTAAGAAAATGGTATTTGTACACATTTTGAATAGATGTTCAAAATAAGCACGTCTATTACTGCCAGATAAGTGAGGCCCGGGTTGGTAAGGACGGAACATGGGATATCAGGACAAATCTTGGGGATCCGGCAATATTTCAAGACATTTAGTTAGTATACTTTAACTAATAAAAGTGCAACTTTTATATAAAATGTACAAGCCATCAGATATTCTACGAAAAGTAAAGTTAAATTTTGTTTCTGCCAATTTATTGTTATAAAATCACTTCTGGAAGTCATATCACCTAAACTATTCAAGATCAATCTTTTTTTTTATTTTATAGAACAAAGCAATTTTTTTCATTTTGAACTTAAAATACTCAGGAGGCATTCCCAAAACATTCAGGAAAAACTGGGATAGACGAGTACTTTTTAGTCAAGAGCGGTTCAAACTAGCCGCGTGCAACGAAGCTATGTGCCTGACAGACAAAACTTTTTTTTTAATAGTACCTCTCCCAAGTATCCACAAAATTACGTGTCATATGTTAAGATTCGTTCATTTGTGTACTTTAAAAAAAATCGTCCGAATGTCCCTTTTTTTCAAATATTCAACTATTTTTGCAATAATTAAGCAACAAGTTTCAAACCTTCAGAAAATATGTCCCTTTCTACACTTAAAAAGTGTTCAAAACTCCAGACCAAAATAATGATTAGTTTTCATAAAAACTCATTCGTTTTTAAAAAATTGGCTACAGAAGTTGTGCTGTCAAGTACACTTAGCGGCAAAATGATTTTCAATAATTAAATTGTATAAAATGGTTACAAAAAGACTGCTGCTGCAATTTTAAACATACAAAACTAAAATTTACATTAAGTAATAGGTGTTCTATTTATTATAAAATATGCGAGGCAATATATTGTTATTTTTTTGCTGATAATTGTGTCTGATTATGGGAGAAGGACTGACACGGTCTGTGGTGGCGGAGTGGGGAAAGTCATTGTCACGTAAATTTGGATATTAGACAATATTTAAAGCATTTTTTACATTTTTGTCTTAAAGTAATTTTTCAGATCAATATCTTTATAAGTATAAGGCATATATTATAATCAATCCAGTAAACAATAAGTTAATAGCAAAATTAGATGCTATAAATAAAGGAGTATTTATTTGATTTAATTCCCCCCCACTACGCCTTCACTGACTGCGTCGACACTTTTCTATGAACTTTTTTCTGCGAGACTTAAATTTTTTAACTAAACTTTTTTCTGACAGGCACATAAATTCATGGCAATTGCCAAAAAACCTGGTTTTGCTATTTTTAACGATTGTTTACACACATAGTACTTCCGAAAGCTTGGTTTCAAACATATATTCTTTTTTTCTAAATTCTAATACTACACTAATCCGAAGTTAAATTTCAGAGAGCTTTTTCTGCGTGATATTGCATAAGCCGCCTGGACTATTAATCTTTGTTCTTTTTGTTTTAAACTTACAAAAATTAGGCCAGGCATATCAGGATATGCAAGTGGTTGTTCGATTTTAAGTAAACTTTGTAAAATTATAGTGTTATATAGGAGACATTGGGGGTCCAAAGGATTTTTGAAAAATTATTAAATCACGGGAGTTATGCCATGTTGAATTTCGGTCTCACATTTTTTTGAAATATCTATGTTTCTGAAACCATTGAAAAAATTTTAATGAAAACTGCAGGTGTTATAGATAAAAGTATACGTTTTGAATTCCGTTTTTCGTCAAGAAGGGAAAAATTTGTCTTTTCTTGTTAAAACAATTCAATTGCTTATAATATCACCATTAGTTTAAAAAAATTAATAGTGACTCTTCTAGATTACGAGACAATGCCATTTCAGAGGGAACTTGCGCTCCTCTCACAGTGTCGCAGAATGGGAAAAGAGCACATTTTTAGAGAAAAACGCCCGAGACGTACTATTTATTTCAAGAATTCCAAATTCCTTCAAACTTGACATAAATCGATGTAATCACTGACTAAAAATTATTCTCAGTGGATTAGATTAAAAAAAAAAGTCCTTTCTCAAAAAGTTCCCCTTGCGACTCATATATCGCGGTGCTATTAGAGCGATTTCCCCTCGCCTCTCATATATTGGAGTGCTTTTTGAGTGAGTTCTCCTTGTCTCTCACATATTGGGGTGCTTTTTGAGTGAGTTCCCCTCGACTCTCAAATATTGGGGTGCGTTCTGAGTAGTTTCCCTTGCCTCTCACATATAGGGGTGCTTTTTGAGTGAGTTCCCCTTGTCTCTCACATATTGGGGTACTTTCTGAGTGAGTTCCCCTTAGCTCGCACATATTGGGGTGCTTTCTGATATGACGGAGGTAATGTCGAGGAGGGAAATAGGGAAATGGAATGTCGAGAATTAGGTAGAGACACAATAAAACGTCTGATTGTGATAAAAACAATACGAAATTTGTTGCCACTTACTGTAATGTGAGACCCGATACCCTTGGCGTCGTAGGTGAGCCTTATGCGGGTGGAAGATCCCTTTTTAAAGAGTGGTCCGATAGGATCTTGGAAGTATGATGGGAAGGCTTCCCCAAACTGGCGAGTCAGCTTGGCGACGAGAAAAATAGCGAGATGCAGCACTTGGTTGACACACTATTTCCACTCAGAATTTCACGAGCGCGATTTAGCACAGACTGACTTTTTTTTGGTTTTGAGCCAATTTATAGTTTTTTATTGGCTCTTTTATGATAAAAAATATTATTCCTATATACAATAACTCTAATTCTTATTAAACTGCAAAGTGAAGCCCTCTTGTGGAGGTCCTATTTAGGATCATTTCTTCAATCGCTCCTCCTTTAAGTTGAATCTATAGCGCGTTAGGTTCCTTTCTTCGCAGACGGTCACATATTTATCCTGCAGAGCCCTATAGCTATCCAGCGTGCATACTGGGGTGCCCATTCATAGAGATCTATCCTTCTTACAAACACGAGTTACAATGCCAACGAGTGAGATCAACGATTCAAAATATTGATGAGACAAAAAACTTCATACACACACATATATAGGCGGGATAGCTATAGAAGGCGATTTTAGTCACTATCATTGTTTACACCCAGCCAACTGCGGACTATGCAACACGTGCTCAGCAATATCGCCTTCTGAATTAAATGTAGCGAATTTCGAGTTCCCGGCTCTTCCAAAATTTGCAAGTACCTCGCATGATTATTTCCGATCAAGGAGGTCACGACCGGGCGAATGATAACCTTCTACAGCCTCCACGCGGTGAGCATCTCCTGCTTTAGCACTGAGCATTTCTAGATCTTCTCAGTCTTTTGAAGCCTTATGTTATTGATAGCGGAAAGGCTTATGTATATTATTATTATTATTACGTGTCAAGCACATTTATCTAACTAGAAAATATCTGGACGGTTGTGTCGGATTAGATGGTCAGTCAGAATAGTCCTTACCCGAGTAAAGGAGATGGTCCTTGTTCTCTAGTACTTTAACTAGGCTACATTTATAGTAAGGCTCAAATCTGTCTAGTAAACCAGTGTTCAGAGCAATTTTTTGGTGAACGATCTCAGCAAGAACATTATTTATGCGCGTGTATTCTTGCGAGGCAAGCATCGTACAGCCGTCAAGAAAGAGTTCTTCCTGCCTTAATCAAAAGTTTGAAGCATCACTATCCACGCAAGGAAGATCTAATGTCTGAGGGTGTTAGTTTTGCAGATTTTTACCTCGCCACTGAGCAGCTGTTTACGCACTGTCTACGGTGATGTAATTTTCCGTAATTTTTGCTCTGAGCAAGCTGGAAAATTATATTATCGAAAATTCCGCAACGTTAGCCTTGAACGAGCCAGGAAAGGGGTTAAAGTTATGCAAAATTCCGTAACGATAGACAGTGCGTATTTTTTGTTTTTTAATTAAAATTTTTAAAAAATACATGTTTTAATTTATGTAATTGTAAAGAACATTAGGACCAGATTTTACTTCAATTTTTTTAGTTTTTTACATTTCTGGTTTTTATGTTTATTTTATTTATCTAGTGATTTTTTAAGTTATTTAATTAAATCTCGAATTCAATAGTATGTTGTGTAACTAGGGAGGGAAGCAGGCGATTTTTATCGACCGCACATGATATTTTCTTCAAAACGTCTTCAAAATACGCAGATTTTTTCAGTTTTTGTGAAGGCGGCGAAGCCCACCTGAAGAAAAAAATTCCAATATAATAATATGAAAATATACTGAAACGCCGTGAGGGCTGCTAAAATACTCCTCGGGAGAGCAGCGCGTTTAGAGTTTTTCTTTTTTCAGTGGTCAACAAACGACAATGTGCAGGCCGCTTCAAACGCTCGAAACCCAGCGGTTTTAGCGCATGTGTTGAAGAAACATTTTTACGTTTTTATTGATGTAATTATGAAGAATACATAGACCGGGAGTTTCTTTAAATTTGAAGTTATTTTTTTTTAAATATTCTGATTTTTTTTATTTTTTAAATAAAATATTCATTTAGTTTTTTATTACTTTATTTCAACTTTGTATAAATTATTTATTTTTTCATTAATTTTTTAAGTTTCTTTATTAAGAGAATTTTTAAAAATATGTTGTTATTTATATAATTCTGAAGAATACGAAGGCCAAAAGTTAAAAAAAAAATTTTTAGTTACTTATTCTTTTAACATTCTGTTTTTTGCTTGTTTTTTTTAAACATTTTTTTAATAATGCATCAAACCGTTAGTTTTTTTAAACTTTTAATTTTTTAGTTATTTCAAATATTTCCAGTTATTTATTAAAATTGGTTTTTAAACGTATTTTGAGTTTTGTAATTATTAATCCTGACGGCTTCTTTGTTGACGACTCAAGTATTCATTTCTTGTCATGGGATTTTCGACCTGAAATCGTAGGCTTTTATGAAAACAAGAACATAAGATTGCATAATTATCAAAAGAAATAAATGCTCGAGGATCCAAAGGAATAAAACCATGGATTATGGTATAACTTCCTGTCGGATTTTATACAAATATTAGTTTTTCAAAGTTTAATTTTTCCTAACCGTGCTCAGTCGGTAAAGAAAGTTTCTGCAGAACACATTTACTAAGTTTTCGGTATGTATGATTCCTCCAGTGGTTCCACCTATCGGACACTTTTGGTGCTGAATCATCGAAATCTATCTGCCTTACAGTCTGTCAAGTTAAAGCGTGGGTGGCTTTACTCGCAGTCGGTAAGGTGTATCGACATGATTTTGGTGTCAAAATATTAAGAAGAGCTCCCTCT
>NC_046662.1:107604534-107608303 GCF_010883055.1 Belonocnema kinseyi
ACTTTGGCCCGGTGGAACCCACTGTTTTGCCTGTTGCGTTGACTCAGGAGTGTAGTAGTGGATCCAGGTTTCATCCATGGTTATGAATCGGCGTAAAAACTCAGTCGGCTTACGCGAAAATAATGCCAAATTCTGCTGGGAAGTTGTCACACGAATTCGTTTTTGGTCCACTGTGAACAAACGCGGCACCCATCGCGTGCAGAGCTTCTTCATGCCCAAAACTGAATGCACGATATTGCCCACACGTTCCAATGATATGCCTACAGCATTAGCTACCTCTTTCAATTTTACTTTGGGATCATTCAACATCATATCATGCATTTTTTCGACATTTTCTGGTGTAGTGACCTCTTTTGGGCGCCCAGATCGTTCAGCATCAACTGTGCTCGTACGGCCACAACGAAACTCAGGAAACCACTTATGAATCGTTCCAATCGACGGTGCAAATTCCGGGTAATACTTATCCAGCTTGGCCTTGGTCTCGGATATCGTTTTCTTGCGAAGATAGTAGTGTTTGATCAAAACTCGAAACTCAGATTTTTCCATATTAAAAAAAACTCTGAGGTTAGTCGCTTCTCAGTGCTGTAACTTGTAAATGCATAAGCATAACTGGCTGAAGTTTTGACAGGCGTCATTTGAAGGATCAAGCTCGACGAAAATGGTTCACATTAGTGAATACTAATGCCATCTCTTAGAATTTTCAGGTACTTATCAGACTGCCTAGTATAAGCGTCCCCTCGGCCGGTGGACCTAGTCCTGAGAGTTACTTCGCATTTTTCGTCATTTCTCAGACGTTCTCTACCGACAGAAATCTCAGAGTATTCTCAGATGAAATAGCCTGACCGGTTTGAGACTATCTACAGGTTCGATTTAAATTATTTAGTCTCAGATGTAGTCAGAGAGATTTGGGTCATTTTGAAGGTTCTTTTAGAGGTCATTTTAAGAGTGATGCGAGGGTCATATAATGGTTCTTTCGTATTCTTTACGTACCGGGCGGACAGAGTTATTTACAGTAGTTGGCCGTCGCTAATCCGACCCTCCCTTTTAAATTTTTCTTCAAATTATTAACACTTTTTTTTAAATTGATGAATTTTCTCATTATACTTATTTATAATTATATGTTATACAGTAATACAATTTTCGTGTTTAATTCAAAAATATTGTATTTTTTGGCGTCTCTCATTCCATTTACGAGAAACGTATTAATTCCAATTTTAAACATTTAGAAAAAAGTTAAATATCTCAAATCATCGACATCCGTAGATTCCAAATTATTATGTTTTACGTTAACTATAAAATTTCAAAAAATATATATTTCTAAATTTTAATCTGAAAGCTTAAAAAAGACCTTTGAGTGCCGGCTACTCTATTGATATAGCCTCTCTGCTTGTTATTTATGATCGAATTCTTATTTCAATTGTTACCATGAACATAAATTGCTAACTGCATATTTATTCACAGCCGAAATATTAAATGTTTATTATATAATTATTCTTATGATTCACGATTATTAGTAAGTAGTTATACAGTAAAAAATTATATTTTTCTTAAGAATGAAATTTAAAATATTATATTGTTACATAGGTATTTGTATGTTATATATAATGAATTATTACCTATAATTATTACACGCTACCGGCCAAAAGCGTAAGTTCACCTCGTTTTTGATGACTGAGTAAGTTCTCTTAATTTTAATTATGACAGAGCTAAATTTTTTTCTCTTTAAAATGTTTAATGCTCTCAAAATTTAAAATCTTGTATCGAATGAGTACAGGATAAAGCCAATTTGTCTATTTTTTAAGTAGATATTAGAAAAAAGTGTAAATTTCATGTTTTCTTAAACTTTAGGCAATATTCGAAATAATCAACATTTTTTTAATGTTCTTAGGCTCCAATTTAAAGCTATTTTTCAACAGTATCGCAATAGCTTGTGTGCATAAATCTTTTTTAAAAATCCTATTACAGTACATAAGAGTTTAAATGTGTAATAAAAAAAGTCGGAAACAATTGATAACATCTTATCTGTAGGAAAACCAGAATCAAAATTAAATCAATTTATATTATGCAGGCCAATTTTTCAGAAAGTTCATGGTTATATGAGCTCTTGCTCTATGAAAGGAAAATCGATCAGATTTATGCTCATAGACTGCTGCGATTATCTGGAAAAATAGCTTTAAAATGAACCTAAGAACATTACAAAATGTTGATGATTTCAGATATTACCTAAAATTTAAATCAAAATTAGAAATTTAAACTATTTCTGCAACATCTACTTAAATTAGACAAATTGGCTTTATCTTGGTTTCCTTTTATAAAGAATTTGAGAGAATTCAATGCTTAGAAAGACAATTTTTAGCTCTGACATAATTAAAATTGAAAGAGCTTAATCAATTATTAATTATAAATACTTCGATTTTGTTTTAAAATACTAAAAATCAGAAAATATAGTATATGTATATTAGTTACAGATTTTATTATTTATACAATTTGTAGCTGATATACATATATGTTTTGATTGATTTACAGTGTTTCGAGACGATTACACGAGATAGTATCCTTTCTCGACGTTAGATGTCACGAACGTTTAGAGACTAAAGGGGATAAATAATTATTAGCAAATAATTACAAAGGGATCAGCTTATTAAGTACCGTAAGTAAAATACAGTAGAACCTCGATTATCCGGCCTTGCGTAAGTTGTTTACTCTTATTTGCTAAATGTTTATATTTATTTTTCTATTTAAAATATATCAAAAATAGATAAATTCCGAATTTTGTACTTCTTCCGTATTATCCGAGTTTTCGCAGGATTTCGCCGGGAGCCGGTGCTAATCTGAAAAACTGCGCCCGATCCCAGCGAAATCGCTGTAAAATGTAAGCCGTGAGCACGTCTCACCGCCGTGCAATAGTTGGTTACAGTCTGTAACAGAATCAATACAACGATCCAGCAAAAGTCTCGCACACCCTGAGGACACGAGGCGACCTAAGGACGACCGCCTTCTGCATTTTTCCCGCAAGTGTTTTAGCCTATTGTTGACACGCAGGGATGCTTTTCAGTCTATTAACCAGTGAAAGCTTGGCAACTGTAAGAGCGCTGATGATAAGGATTATTAGTTTAACAGAATTTTCCGGGTACAATCGTTGCAACTCCCTTCTAAGGTCTTTATACCTCTATTTCGTTTCATTCTCCTTGGCTCTGATGTTTTTGTCAGCTGGAGCCGAAAATTCGATAACGAACATGGTTCGCTTCTCGAAGTCAAGCAGAACCATGTCAGGCCTCGAGTGTACAGCAGAAGCAATGGTCGAGAATATAAAGTTCCAGTATATGCGGCACTTCTCATTCTCGACAATTGACTTTATTTCCCTAGGAGCATTTAGAGGAGCGATATTAAGGTTAATGCCGTAAGAGTGACACAGATGGTAATAAAGCACTCTTAGTGCCGCATTGTGCCTTTGGATGTAGGTTGTTCCCGCATGAGTTGGATAACTAGATAGTATGTATGGGGCATTATTCCTCAACTGCCCCAACTCAAAAAGTCATGTTTTTCGATTGTCTCTAAATTCTGGGAATATGTTCGCCTACCCAACAGTAATTAATCCACAAACTTATAGACCAGGATTACCAACCCTCCCCAAATGAGGGGGGGGGGGTTGAATTTTCAACCCCAGTGCCTGCAGGGGTAGTTTCAAACGCCTGTAACTTCCTTTCTAATTACGCGACTTAAAATTTTTATGAGGGTTTTGGAAAGTGCTTTTTACACGCTTTCATCC
>NC_046662.1:107608403-107614215 GCF_010883055.1 Belonocnema kinseyi
AAAAGTTAAATAAACAATTGATTTATTGAAAAAATTGTTTAAACAATTTTTTTGTTATAAATAATAAAATAGGATGAAAGCGTGTAAAAAGCACTTTCCAAAGCCCTCATAAAAAATTTAAATCGCGTAATTATAAAGGAAGTTACAGACGTTTGAAACTACCCCTGCAGGCATTGGGGTTGAAAATTCACCCCCCCCCCCTCACTTCGGGAGGGTTGGTAATCCTGGTCTATAAGTTTGTGGATTAACTACTGTTGGGTAGACGAACATATTCCCAGAATTTAGAGACAATCAAAAAACATGACTTTTTGAGTTGGGGCAGTTGAGGAATAATGCCCCGTATGCTAAATACTCGGGGTGTGCATGACATGCCCTGCAGCTATCATCGGGAATGTTTTGGCTAAAAATGTGGCGACGGTATTTTAAGGTGAAAATGACACTGTCTTGACATGCCAAAATCAAAGCATCCATACTAGACTTAAATCCGGGTGATTTAAGGAAAGCAAAAGTTAGCTCAAAAGACATTGACTAATCCTCCACATTTCTGTGGAAGATGCCGTTCATCCTCTTATCGAGGAGCTGTTCACGGGAGTTTTTCTCTTGTGCTTTCTTAATCCGGGCTTTCAGGAGTGAGTACTCGAGATAGATAAGATTGGATGCATTTTGCTCACCCCTAATGCTGATGTTAAGTCCGAGTTTTTCAGCAGCCTCCTCCGCTGCTTTGTATAGAAACGCTCCTTTGCCCACTTCTTCGTGCTTCCTGACCATTTTAAGAAGCGAGTCTCTGTTATTTGCGACTCGATGTGCTGTACCCAGAATAATCCTGTTATGAAGGCATTTAAGATTCAATATTCCGCGACCACCTTGACGGCGTTAGATGTAGAGTCGCGGAAGCATGTTCGTTGCAGATACTTTGTTCCTCGCCAACAGTTCAGAAGACCAAATCTGCCGGATGAGACGTTTGTATCAACCTCAGATGTATCTACTTATGGATGTCACATCCCGAATGCGGCTCTGTAGCACGCCCAGGTATGTATAGGTTTCTCCAGCGCAAAGGTGACGTATAGCGCTTCTTTCGACAAGCTCAGGGTCTTCAGGGATACCATTAAGTTTTCCTCGCTTCAAATAAACCTTGGGGTTTTGCTAACCCAAATTCCATTGTTATTTCCTTAGTATATCGTTCGAAAATCCCTAGAGCTAGATGTAGTTTCTCTTTGTCTTTAGCATAGATCTTAAGATCGTCCATCTAAAATACATAAGTTACATTGTAATTTCGATCTGCAGGTTTGTCGTAAAAGTACCTGTTGGAATGGAGAAGTGCTAGGAATAATGGCAATAATGTGAGGTAAAAGAGGATTGGGCTCATGGTGTCGTCCTGAAAGACCAGCTCTGAAAGGTGACCTTGTTAGTTGTCACACGATTTTTTCCAAATGAGATAGTAAATCTGGTTTTCCAAAGCAGCATCAATCTCTTTATGCACCTCACGATTTGCAAATGAACCTTTAAGCTTTTCAAAAAACAGATGGTAAGTCTATGGGAGGTCGAATCGAAAGCTTTTCGGTAATCAATCCAGGCCATCGCTTGGCCACGCTTGTAGGATGCTTCATCTTTGCAAACATATTTCTTGCCACACAGGTTCAATTTCCCGAACAATCCTATCATTTAGGATAGCTGTGAATATCTTATACAGTGTGTTCAGACAAGTGATTGGCCTGCAATTCTGCGGGTCAGCTAAGTTTCCTATTTTCGACAGGAGTATTGTGCGCCCTTCCACCAACTACTCCGGAATTGGCTCTTCCGAATTTAAATATGAGACGAAAATACGGGCCAAATGCTGATGGGTCAAAGGAAACTTTTTCCACCAGAAGGTCTTGATACCATCTGTTCCCGAAGCGGAATAGTTTTTCATCCCTCTTAATACTTTTTTCACCTCCTCGGTAGTGATGCGTGGGCATTCTTCATCAGGTGTTATGAGGGAATCACACAGCTCCTTGTAGCTATTTATGTTCTCTGAGTCTTCGTCCATGCTATGCTGTACTTCTTAAACTTCTCTCTAAAATGCTTCGACCTCCTCTGGTTTGGGCGGGTGGTCGACAGTAACTGGGGGTTCTTGTAAGAGTCGAGATGGGTCAGAGAGAAACTACCTGATTTTTTCGGACCCACCTCTCTCTCCGCTCTTGACTTCTCTTAGCATCCGATTGGCGGTAACATTCCTGCCAGATGTGGTGTAGTCAATCGCACACTGAATACGGGACGCGTACTGTCTTGCCCAGCCTATATTTATGGCGAGTTGATGCATTCGTCTTTTTGGTCTTATGATCAACCGTTGGTTTTGTTTTACGGTTCGCATCGGCCAAAGCTCTCGCTGCATTATACACACAACAATTGATAGCCCAGAGGTGGGATTCTTCGGGAAAATGTCCACGAAGCTCGTCATCCGTTTCAGCCAGATCTTTAGGCTTTAGAGAAACCTGAGTGTTGATGTTTCTCCGGGTGATAAAGCATCGCTCTTCCTCTATCGGATGCCTGCCCGCAGTTAGTCTTAGTTTCGCCTCTATTTCTCTGTTGTCGTCTTGTTCTGGCTGTGCTAGAGTAGGCGTTCCGCTTACATAGCGGGCCACACTCGCATCGTAGCAGTCTCGCAAGTCGTGATTCAGTCGCTTCGTCCACCCAAAGGTCGCGAGATCCCGCCGATCGATCGCATTGAATCCATTTTCATTGGTTCCTCCAGCTCTAGATTGGTCGGCATTGTTGGCCGACCCATTGTCGGGAGCCCTGCGCGTTCTTTTGTTTTGAATCGCATTTACTACAACTATGTTTGGTGTTGTCTTTATTGTTTCCACCAGGAGGTAGGGAAAGGGGTTCGTCCATCCTTGTAGAGCCCCGCATGCAGGGATAAGGCTACGTACTCTGAGAGGTCGCCCGGTATCCCAGAGTCATCATTCTAGACACCTCAACCAGGTGCATTGAGCTTTCGGCACGGTTTTCACATCTCCGCTTGAGGTTTAGTTCCTTCGGGACCACCCCTGGACAATTGTCCGTAACTGCCTATTCATTTTTGTAACCATATTCAGCAGAAACTCTTGATACAGGGACCCTCTATCCGCAACCCGAGGACGCGTTCGGTTGCTTTGTCATAGGCCCTTCGGTTTGATTCTAGTGAAATCAAAACCGAATATATATAACAAAAAATTCTGGAAGTCCAAAGTGGATGTATGCCAAGAAGATCATGTACGGATCAAATATTTAGATTAAGACAGATCACAGAAAAAAGTCTTTTTCGAGGAAGAAGGTGTAGGTCTCGAAACAGTAAAGGGACGTAGGCTAGCGTTCGCAGATGATAAGTTTGTTATGGCAAAATCAATCGAAGACTGGCAAAGAATGTCGAACTAACTAAATACAAGCATGAAGAGCATGGACCTCAAAATTAACGTATATAAAACAAAAGTTATGGAGTTGGAAGCAAAGAATGAGAAAACAATATGCAACATTGTCTTAAATGATGAGAGAATAAAACTAATTGATAAGTACGTATATCTTTGTAGCCTATTCACTAGTGACGGAAAGATAGATAAGGAATTAGATAGGCGTATCAGCGAGGATAAGAAGTTTATCGGTGGAGTAGAGCCCTTTGGCAGAAGTAAAAATATATCAAATAATGCAAAAATGGCAATACATAATTCTATATTTGTACCGACTGTGATATATGGTAGCGATTTGAACCTATCAAGAAAAGGATAACATTAAAATTAACACAAATGTCATGAGATTCCTACGCGTAATATGCGGGACAATATGCGGGAAAAATGCATTTGGAGAAGACTTATACGCGTTTCGCATGCTCGTGCGGTTATTCGCTGCGGGTCGTGAATTGACAAAAGTTTGATAAATGGATCTTTAATTTGGTGAATTAATATAGACCATCAGAACTATGATTCAATCAAGTTTCAACCCGATCCAGAAAATAGGTGGGAACGCTTAACGTATTCTGCCCCATATAACACTGAAAGAAGAAAAAGACAAGATTCAATAAAACTAACCTTTCACTCTTCTTTATTCTTTCTCCGTCTTTTTCTATATTTTTCTCTGACACGCCTTTTCGTTTAATTCGTTATAGAAAAAAATTTAGTTAGAAATGAGGGATGCAGTACAAAACTAGATAACCAACAAAATCGGAATTTTTCAGGGGAGCGAAATAAAATTTTATGAAATCTAAATAACCTTTTAAACATAAAAAAAACATTTATTCTTCATGTGTTTTTCAATTCAGGCCAAAAAAGTAGGATCAAAAAAATTATCCAGTTCTAAGAAATATAATGTGGAAGTTTACAGCCTCAAAGTGACTGGAACCTACAATTGATACAGGCTCGATTGTGGATCACGATTCAAAGTGAAATTTCAGTTAAAACGAAGAATAAAAATTTTCTCCCGAGATATTTAGTTGCAAAATTTGGAAAAAATGAGTTTGAATAGAGAAAGTTAACCAATTCCGAATAAATCATTCAAAAATAATTTTGAATTGAAAGTTTGTATATCAGAATCTCTCAAAACCAAAAAATTACTAAATTAAATTTTTCAAATTAGACTAATATAAAGTATTCAAAAATCTCGATTCATAAGGGCTCAAAATTGAAAAATGTAATGAAAATATAATTTTTCATTCGAAGCGATTAAAGTTTTATAATTTATAATTTTTCAAAGACAAAGATTCTGCAATTCTAAATTTTTTTATTTTTATTACTGCAAAAAATATGACACTTGACTCTAATAAACGAGAATGTAAAATTCTAATTAAATATTATAATTGATTAAATTAATTGAAATATCATCAAAATACGTTCAAAATGAACGGATTTTAATTTGGAAACATAAAAAATGAAAAAATTTCTAGTCCGGAACGTTGAAAATTAAACGAACCTAATTTAATTATGTTACTTTATTGAGAAAAATTTTATTCACTATGAATTATGCTATTAACATTTCTCACACTCAGTCCTTTTAATATTGCAGTTATTTGAAGTACATTTTATTTGCTTGAAAAATCACAATTTTCAAAATTCAACCATTTTCATTTTAATTGCAAAATAAAAAATTTAGTGTTCGGCCTGAAAATTCACATTTAATTTTAAATTATTAATTTTTTATATCTTCAACTAAAAATGGGACAACTTCAATATATTAAATTAAAAATTATAAATTGAAAAGAAGAATATAAAACAAGATCAATTGAAATGGTTTTCTTTTTAAATATGAAAGGTTCAATATTTTTTAATATTTTTAAATAAACTATAAGTTAGTTTTCAGTGCCCGAATTTGATTTTAAAAATCTGCTCTTCGCGCGCTGCTCGCTAGTTTCATCGCGCCTACGGCGCGCGACTGTTGCTTCTCGCGCTTCGCGCTCAATTATATATTTATCTTGCGCTTCGCTCTTGATCACGACAACAGTAATTTGGTGATTGTGAATTTCCTTTTGTTAAAGCTCTTTCGGCTTTCACGAACACATTCTCATCACGTATCTCGTGGTTCGCACTCGAGTTTATACCTGAAATTTTATATCATTCCCATAAGTGTATACTATTATAATTCGCAACTTGCATTGGTATTAAAACAGACCAAATTTAATTGTCCCGTTTAAAAAAATGCGCATTATTTTTTAAAAATTTGGTTATTCAACGTTTTATTGCAACTTTTGTCGTTTTTCCATAAACTGAATTTGCTCATTTCCAATGTTTTCCTTAAAATTTTAAACTTTACACATACGGTATACTGACCAACCTCACCGTTTTTTAACTTCTAAATTATGTATATATGT
>NC_046662.1:107614315-107621996 GCF_010883055.1 Belonocnema kinseyi
TTTTTGTTTTGAAAATGCATTACTATATTTAAGAATATTTGAAATACTGTGAAGATGTTGCGTGCAAAAATGTAACTTTTGAATTTTCCATTATTTTTTATGCTGTCAAAATTTATTTTTTTATTTAGCAAAAAAATTCAAAAAGTTGTTATGATAATATTCTAGGGTATTTAGAAATCAAACTTTTTCTTCTCTTGCCATTTTTTCATATCGTCCGTTCATTGGCTTAAAAGGTTCATTTTCGTGTGTTTTTTGGAATTTTGTAAAAGCTATAACTCTCATAATTTTTAATTTTATGAAAAAAGTCATTAGGTAAATTTTTCGATTTTTCAAATACTATGAGTAACCGTACAGAGAATTCTTGAACTTTGAAAATATGATATCAAAAATATTCGAAAGGTGCTCACTTTTTACATTTTTGTCCATAATGGCTGGCTAACGAACTTAACCTTTAGTTTAGGATACTTAAAGAGTGTACTAGAGGCCAATCTAGTAGAATTATTTTTTCAAAAGTTATCGTGCTGACAGTCATGCATAAATACATACAGACCGACAGATAGACATTCGTAAAAACCTATTTTTCGGATTTAGGGGGTCTCAAAACGTGGACATTTGACCAAATTTGGGGGGTGGGGGTTGTTAAATTTTACACATATCTAACACCTTCTCTGATGAGAATGTAAAAAACACCATTTATAAAAATTTGTTTGCTCTAACTTCGGTGAAAAAATGTTATCTATTTATTTCGGCTTACCATAGCTTGTGCCGTGTGTCTAAAAATTGAATTTTTATCATTTTAATGTTTTTTTATAAATAAAACAAAAACTACGTGTTCTATAAAAAAGTGATTAATGACAAATTTTTAGATCTTTTTGGGTGCTAAATGTTTGTCTTATCATTTTTCCCCCATCTTGCATAATTTGACTGCAAAATGCAATTTTTTATTTTTAATTGGTTTTCGTGCGATCCAAATTTGAATTTTTCGAAAAAATTTAAAAAGTTGATATGATAATCGTGTCGGGCTATCGAAAAGTAACATTTTTCTTTTCAAGTACTAGGAATAACTGTACACAGAATTTTCGAATCATGAAAAAATGTGTACTAAAAAATTTTCAAAATGGGCTCACTTTTAGTATTTTTATCCAAAATGGCTGACTAACGAACCTGACCTTCAGTTTAGCACACTAAACGAGTGTACCAAAGGTCAATTTGCTAGTTGAATTTTTCCAAACGTTATCGTATTTACAGACAGACATACAGGCAGACAGGTAAAAACATGTTTTTCGGAGTCAGGGGATCTCAAAACGTGGACATTTTACAAAAACTGAGGGGGTGGGGTCAAATTTTACACAAACTTAATACCTTCTGTGATGAGAATGTAAAAATTGTCATAGTTTTTCATCAATTTGAATTCATTCTGGAAGCACGCAATTAACAATTGTTTAATTGCAAAACCTTTAAATTCAAAATTGTAAAATAATCAAGTATTTTTAGTTTTTATTTTACGATTTTGAACAGTTTTAAGAACGAGACAATTATGTACATTTTAAATTAAAAGAGATTAAACGAAACAATTTAGTGTATTTAAATCTGAAATTAATGAGTTCAAAATGGACTAACTTTAGAGTATAGTTTTTAAAATTAGATCATTTAAAATTCAAAGGGATTCAAATTCTGTATTATTTCTAATTGAAAGCGTTCAAAACTGAAATGAAGATTTTGAATTTACATGATTTTTAATTCGGCAGATTGAATATTCGAAATTAAAAACTAAATTAGATGTTTCAAATTAATGATGAAATTAGATATAATTTAATTATTCCGGATGAGAATTCTAACATGCAGAATTTTTTTTTAGATTTAAAATAGCGTTTCTTGACCTTTTTTGCTTTAATTCAAAGTAAAAATTCGCTCAATTTTAAATAATAATGTTTTTCATTTTCATTGCCTAAATGAAACTATTTGTTTGATACTATTTCTTTTATTTCAAGCCTTTTAAGCCTTTTACTTGGCCATGATCTCATTTAAAAGAACACTATATTTATAATAATTTGTTTGTTAAATCGTAGACTTATTTCAAATTTTTCTTTCAAGAACTTCCGTAGGAAATGTCAGCGTGTAAATATAATTAATTACAGTGAACCCGGGAGATGGGACCCCCAGATTTAGTTCTTCCGAGAATTGACGCGGCGCTACGTGGAAAGGTGAGAGGAGCTGTTGGGGAGGTGCTCACTCACACTTGACTGCTTACATTCGGAATATTCCTTTGTCTTGGGAGTTAGGCACAACGACAACTCAAAAGCCGTCACTTATTCCAGGGTTCACTGCATTTAAATATTGTATTTCAGTACGGCTACGCATTTAGCCAAAATATGGTTTGGAATTTTAGGTTTTTAGCTTGTTATTTGAAAAAGAGGAGATAGACACAATTCATACAACTGCATACAGTGTTAGGAAAACGTGGCTGAATATATACGTATTTTAAACTATCCTTTTTTGTAGCAAAAATGGATGTTTGATTATTGAAATATTTTTTATTTTTAATAAAAGCTTTAGTTAGAATAAATAAAAGATTCGTGTATATATATATATATAAATTTTTTTTTTCATTACACCATTAAGCCATTTCCCTTTCGGGGTAGGTGTGACTCACTCGGCAGGGGAAAGGAGTATTTTGTTGAACCGAATAATATATTCATAGACACAAACTACTTTTTCCTCAATATAAATATGATTTATTTAATTTCAAATTGTACTATATAAGGAAAGATGTATATTTTAGTAAGCGGAAAAGATTTCACAGTAGACAGTTTTTCCTTTTTCTTTGTCTAATTCAAATAAATAAATCCATCTCTAAAATTTGTCAACGTGTTGTTTACCTCTGGGTTTTATAATATCAGAGTTACCAACTCCGATCTTCTCTACCGATTTTATACAATTTTAACTTTTTTAACCAAGTCATTAACGACCGGCTGGCAGGTAAGCCACCTTTCATTTTAGTACCCGAACGCAAACAATAAGGTCAACAGGGCCTATTGCGGTAAGTCAGTCGAAATCAAATACACGGCTTGAGTAGTCTCACACCACATCTCTGCTTCACACTTGCACTACACTTTTTCTTCCAAAAATTCCTTGATGAATCGTTTGGAATTCAATTTTTATCGCTTGGATATGAATATCCAAAAAGTTATCGATTAAAAAAAAAACTTGTTGCACTACAAATTATTAATTTTAAAATGTTGTCTTTGCTTATCGTTTGGATTGTTTTGGATATCAATAATTAAAAATGAATAATTTCAAATAATAGAGTAAAACTAACTTTTTTAAACAGACTTTCCTAACCTCAACTTGTAATATAACCACTGTAACAGCTGTAAGTACAAGCCGTAAGTCGCGCCTCCTAAAGATAATTCAACAAAAAATACTTCACGTAGGGAAAATGGAAATCAAAGAACAGATGACACAATTACAAATTGGAGTGCCATCAATAAGTACGATTTTAATCATTTTTAGTATTATAAGAAATAAAACATATCATAAACCGAACATTTTATAAGAAACAATGTAAGAAAAGTATTTTTTTATAACTCTAGAATATTTTTGAATTCGGAACATTTAGTACAAAAACAACAAAAGAACTGTATCGAAGTATAAAGTAAACTTTAATGCTCGTCGATCGGCAACATATCGGAATATCCATGAAAACCTTCGCAAAATCCAGTTAAATTTAGTAATATTTTAGTTATCTTCTGAAACTCACTGAAATATTACTAAAATATTCCTATATTTTACTGGAAGTTGGAATGGAAACTTCTAATGTGTCCCCTAAGGGTTTACACCCCCCACGCACTTACTTAGTGGTGGGAGGGGGGCCTACAGTTTAAGGTGGGTTCCGAACCACCAAGAGCAACAGCTTTAAGTACTCAGAGAAAACCTTTATTAATAATAATTATTTCAAATTATATTATGATGAAAAATAAAAAATTGTAAGATAATTTCCAACAATTTCATTTTGTAAAATGCCAGAGGTGTAACTATACTGTGAACCAAAACCCCTCTTAGAGTAAGAAGCAAATATACTATACCTGTTGCCTTACTACTAAAAGCAAGTTATGAATCGGCCTTTTTTAAATTTAAAACGGATATTTGTGGCATTTATGGCGTTCTCACAAGTTGTAGATCTAGTAAAACTAAGAAAAATGCTAGGGGAGAAGTTTCAAATACACACCCAAAATCTCATTTTATGGCCAAAAAATTGTTTTTGGGTAGTTTTATGTAACAATCACTCATAACTTCTCTAATTTAACTTTTTGGGTTTTCACGTCCAAACGATACAAATTTGATTTCTAAACCTTTCCAAGTGATTTCCAAACGATTCTTTAAAGAATTTTTTGTAAACATTAAAGTGAAGTACAAAAATGAAGTTAGCACATTATTTTTGAAAACCCGATAATTTGTTTGATTTTCATGAATTTCATGTCTTTTAATTACGTAAATGGCACAACGGGTGTTTTTCACCACACGTGTTCAAACATGTCCCGCGAAGCCGGTATTGAATATATTTGCACACAAAAATTATGTAATTTAGTTTAAGATATGTTTTTTAAAATGGAATCGGTTTTATAGTCATTAGCTTAATTTAAGTTAGTTACAAAAAATTTTGAAAATAATGACAAAAAATGAGATACACTTGAGATACTACACTTTAAGAAAAAAATTACTGCATTAGTGATCCTTCCAAAAAAGGCATTCATTTTGCAAAGGGAAGACTCGATTTTATGATAAAATAAAACACCATATTTTTCCATGTTCAAATCAATTAATTTATTTTTTTAATGCACGAAAATAATTAACAAAAAGTCAAAAATACAAAAGTAACATAAACAGTTTTTAAAAGTTGAGATTGCTCTTTCAAACCTACACAGTCGCTGCAAAGGCCTGCGCGGTGCTTATGGCACATCGGACGATTGCACGCGATTACTTGTTCACGAAGGAAGCGTCGTCGTAAATTGTAGGCCATCTACAAGAGCAAGAGACTATGAAATAATTGACAAAAAAATTATTTCACTTCAGATGATAAACGTTGGAAATTGAACGAAAATTACTAATATCAATGGCACAAATTTTTGTTGAAAATCACTTTTTTGCTCACTGGCGGCACAGCAGGTATTAAAGACCCCACTGTTTTACGAGGTCTACTTTGTGTGGGTGCACAACGTATGCTGACGTGTGCCGCTCTATGCATTTAGTGATGCCAATTACTGGTTAAAGTCGACAGGTGGTCCATTTTTTTAAATTTAGTGCGGTTAATTTGAGCTCAAAAATTTGTTGGGGGGTATTTTACCCATAGTGCCAGGTAAGGATTAAAATGTAGTACTGTTTTCACGAACGTACTTCATTGGGGCTCCCTGCCTGCACTTAAACTAAACATGTAAGGGTGATTCACAAAATGTCGGCCATTTTATGTCCCAGCTCTGCAATCAATAATAATAAAGATATGGGCAATGCAAAAAATTCTCCTAATAGGAACTCAAAATGAAGAACAGCCTCCTTCATTTTGATGAATCTTAATTATTTCTAATTGTTGCTAAAAATAAAAAAAACCGTAAAAAAATTTCCCTGTCGGTCCCGTGTCCCCAGTGCGACTTTTCTCGGATTTTAGCAACATTCCACTACTATTATCTTCATTTATCCCTCTAAAACCTAAATGATATCATTAGTATGTATAATTAAATTTAAAAAAATACATTTTGTAACTTCAATTCTGGTTTTATCGATTATTACAAATTTTTTCACACGCTCTCCTTCGTTTTCATGTCCTTTCGATCCCACGCATATTTAATTGGTTTTCATGTAAGAAAAAATATTAAAATCAATGTAAATTTAAGTGCCTTAATTACATGTCCTGACGCTCCCGCCGAAAACTCCTCAATGATTTAAAAAATATCAAAAAATAAGTTCAGATTTGAATTTAGCGAGTAAAAATGTATGTACATTGATTTTTAATAAATATATAAGCTTATTTTTTATGCGTACAAACATGAAATATTATTAAATTTTTCGTGCGCGAGATGTCCTGCCGGTCCCAGTCGCGAGTTTCGCCGTACTCAGAGCCGGACGTGCCGAAGCATGAAACGCTATAGCATTCCTCGCACTTCAAATACACGACGTTGAATTGTGATAAGCCATTGTAATTCAGAAATAAAAATAGTTATTATGTTTTATTCAATAAGGGTTAGTGAATATAGATAACTCTGTAACGAATTGTATCGACAGATCCGAATAATGAATTCGTAACTTATATATGTATAGTCAGGCAATAAACGGGCGTTTTGATAATACTCTCGTGTTTATCAGAATCTTTCTGACGTGAGTATGTAGCAAAAAATTCAACTTTTTAAAATAATTCAATGTTATGATCGTTTATTTAAAAAAAGCATAGGATCTGTGCTGTATGTACATTCAATACATAACCTAAAATTGCATACCCACATGGGCGTGCTAACGGAATTAAAAAAGTTATTTTTACTCGCCCGACAACTGAAGGAAAAAGTTGTTATTATTGATTTATTATGGCATTATATGAAAAACATACTTTTTACTGAATTTTATATAAATGGGCCGAGAACTAATAAGTTTGCACGATTTTACTACGTTAAGAATATGTGACCCTGTAAAGGTTATAATTAGACAATGACTTCTTCATAGTTAGCCCTATCCGACTACTAAGAGAAGTCGTTGTCGTTTACGAGTTCCACTTGACGGATGAAAATCATTTGCCCGTCGACAGGCGGTGCTAAAATTGTCCTATGCCACGACAGCATTGAGACATATAGGGAAGATAATCATTGATTAAAAATAAGAATATTCCCGATCAGTTCATTTCATGAAATTAATACTGATCACTCTTTGATGTAGAATTGGTATTTAAAAAATATTACATCCCTACCGAAAGAAATCTCTGAGTATAATCTAAAGATTCTCTAAGGTCAGAGAAGCTCAGAGAAATTCTCCGCAGGCACTCAGGTAGATATATTTAAAGGTCCAGGTAGCTCTTTTAAATGTTTTAAAGGCTTTAAAATGTCCTTTCCGTGATTGAAAAAGAAATACGATCATAAATAACAAGCAGAGAGGCTGAAATTGAAATAAGAATTCGATCATAAATAACAAGCAGAGAGGCTATATCAATAGATTGGCCGACGCTCAAGGGTCCTTTGTTAAGCTTTCGGATTAAAATTTAAAAGTAGATTTTTTAAATTTCATAGTTAACAGCCTAAAACATAATAATTCGGAATGTACGGCTTTCGATGATTTCAGATATCTAACTTTTTTTTTTAAATGTTTATGATTAGAATTAATACAACGTTTCTCGTAAATGGAATGAAATACGCCAAAAAAGACAACATTTTTTAATTCAACTAGAAAATTGTATATTAGTATATAAGTTATAATTATAAATAAGTATAATGAGAAAATTCATCAATTAAAAAAAAGTGTTAATAATTTAAAGAGAAATTTAAAAAAGGTGAGTCGGGTTAGCGACGGCCAACTACTGTAAATAACTCTGCCCATCCGGTACGTGACGAATACAAAATAAATCTAAATTATAGACTCAAATGGGCCAGGCTATTTCGCTTGAGAATACTCAGAGGTTTCTATCGGTAGGGATTTCTCTCTCTCT
>NC_046662.1:107622096-107625303 GCF_010883055.1 Belonocnema kinseyi
TGGCGTTCGTCTATTGAGCGGATGAAGGCAGACAACAAGCGAGCAGTCGGCTATCCAACTAGAGCGTTTCAGCCTAGTAGAGTACTATGCATACGGTTCATCATATAATTTAAGGATTTTGAATTTTCATTTCTTTTTTATGGAAATATTCTGAGTGAAAAATAATTAAAAGAGTTCCTATTAGAAATGTTAAGCCATTTGCAATTTAAATTATGTAGTTATATGACACGAAGTGTGTTAGTATGGAAATATTGAATAAAAAAATATTTGATTATTAAAATCAGTAAGGAAAAGTACAAAAGAATATCCTTCAAAATGCCGTAACGTTTTATCTACGTTTTGCAGTTGTGCTTTGTCCCACACAGATCGGTTACTATTTTGTTTATTGTAAAACGCTGGAAACTTCTCCACAAATTCAACACGATTTACGATACTTTCGTTCATTTTTAAACGTACACTTTCCAACTGATGATGCTCACTCAACTACAGAAAACGTACTTTGATCTGACAACACTAACTAATGGCAGGCAATAACAACTCAAGTTTGTAATTAGTAGAGTGGGAGAAATATATAGAGAATACGGAACTAGGATTGGACCGTACTTCCACATCTTAAATGCAATTAGAAATGTTATTTATGACACCGAAGTTCAAATTTTATCTCGGCTTTAGGGTAAACCCAACCGCAAATATTCTATACTAATGATATAATAATGTCGAAGATTTATTCATTTTTAACGTTAACAAATAAAGAACACTTTTGTTAAAAAGTTTTGTTTTTTGTTTGAAAAGTGATCTTTTTTGGTTAAAAAATTTTAATAGAGGATTCATCTATTTTTTGGTAAAAAAATTACCTTTCTTGATTGAAAATAGTTTTTTTCTTGTAAATTTATCTTTTTAGTATTAAATACCAAACTTTTTTTAAAATAATACTTTAAAATTACTTGTTAAACAACTTTTTCTGTGATGTTTCGAAAGATTGTAATTTTATTTCTAATAATCTTGAATACAAAAAAAAAATTAAAAAGACACAATATTCTTTTGTACTTTTCCTTACTTATTTTAATCATCAGATAATTTTTTATTTAAGATTTCCATCCTAACACACTTCGTGTCACATAACTTAGCAAATAGCAAAAATAAATAGCAAATAGCTTAACATTTCTAATAGTAATATTTGTTGGTTGAAATAACATAAACTATTATATTTTTCCTTAAGTATGTATGTATTTTGTTTAAAAATTCATTTATTTTTGTTAAATTCAAATATTTTGGTATAAATTTCCACTAGTTGGTTGACAAATAACCAACACTTATGTCTTTACTTCATATTTAGGGCATTTCAATTTCCTGAAAACTCTACATTGTTTGATTTAAGGGTAGTTTTCAAGGCACCGTGTGGGTGGATTAGGGGCGTCAAACCCATGTGTATAATAGGCCAAATTCTTCGGTGGACAGTTCTCTACAAGTCTTATAACTTAATGTCAACTTTTCCCCGACATTTTTATGTCTCGAAAATATAATGCAAAAGTTTTAGGCATATCAAAAATGGCATAAAATAGCAAAATTTGGAGGCTCATTGTGATCCTCACATATACTTGTGTAACTTGACATTTTGAAGAGACATTCTTTAGACTATTGAGAATAGATTAAAAAAAAGATTAAACGTTTAATTTACATTGACTAAAGAAAAAGAAAAGCTTATGAAAAATGACAAATTTAAGTTGAACACCGGCTGAAGGGTGTGCATGTGGACGGCTGCAGAAAAAGTTGACCCTCGCTTGATCTGCTCATTGTGCACCGTATTTGCTGCAATCCCAAGATGCGGTCACTGAAAATGATTAGAATGGTAGAGTAATAATAAGTTAATAAATGTCTTGCGGCTCTCTTGGTTAAACATGTAGGGGTGAACGATTTGACCAACAAGCCCGTTGAAATTTTATAAATGTAATTTTTTGGGCCACCCTAATATATATACTGGGTGGACACGCTGGGGCTTACATGTATGGTGAACTTGAATGTTATCCGAGATGCACAACAGCAGGGGAGAAGCCGTTGTACAGGGGCATTTTCAAATTTCGCACCTTAAAGTTGCATTCGGATCGGCCATTCGGTCAAGTCCTTGCATCTTCGGATGAAGTTTATCAAAGTACTTTGAAATCCGAAAGCCTAACAAAGGACCCTGGAGTGTCGGCTACTCTATTGAGATAGCCTCTCCGCTTCCTGTACATATATTTACAATTCCATCCTTAATCTAACTTAACTATTACTTATATTCTACTCTTTCGCATTACGTAGAATAAACAATAGTAACAGTAGTGATATTTATTCCTAAAATGAGCGAGCTTCCAGGGCTTCCGTTTCGTCTTACCATAAAAAAATGCATTTTCCACGATATTGAAAACAATTTTCGTTTTTTACTGTCCCTTTTCAGGATCACCCTTTTGGCTCTGCCCTACTCCCTTGCTTTCCCTTACTTCTTCCAATTTCTTCATCCACATCACTCCCTGTCCACTACCATCCAAGATCCATCTTACACACTCAACTGTCCCTCTTCCTCTCCTGTACATCTCTCTAATACATTTGCCCAAGACTCCACTTCGTATCCACATACTCTGCATAAATTCTCCTCTTCATCCATCCAATATCTGCATGCTCTCACTCCTTCTCCCATTCTGAACCGTACAACCCTACTCCATTTTTCTTCCTTTTTTATTTTTTGCAGATATTCTGGTTCCTTCAACCCTTTGACCATCATATACCATCTATTGTACCTTGAATCTATAATCTTTGTCCATCTCTCTTCTCCTTGTTTAACCAATAGCTCTAACTCTATGTCCTGCCACTCCATAACCCCTTCTCGAATATTACACGCCCTTCTCATTTTGCTCCTTACTTCCTCCCATTTTGAATTTCCCACATTACCTCTCGCTTCATTGTTCCGAATTTCGCCGAAACATGCTTGTGCAATTCTACTTCCCTCTCCCCTTTTTAGCTTCTCTTCAAACCTTCAGACTCTCTGAATTTGTCTAGTAACCATATTTTCTCTTCCTAACTTTTCTTTTAACAAATATCCCGAGCAACTCCAGCTATCCCCCATTACTTACCTCAGAAATCGCTCATGCATGCTCTCTACTTTCCTATGTTCCTTCCATCCCCAGATCTCCACACCATAACACAACACCGCCCACACCAACGCATCAAACA
>NC_046662.1:107625403-107640813 GCF_010883055.1 Belonocnema kinseyi
TCATCTTCCAAACGTAATTTATTTTGCTCTTTCTATTTCTGAAACACATCACCTTTGTCTTATCTACGTTCACCATCAGCTCTTTTGTTCCCACATACTCTTTGAAGATTCTCATCATTAGGTTCATCCCCTTCTCATCATCTGCTAATAGAACTACATCGTCCTCGTATCCTAGGGTGTATAGTTTGCTATTACCCTAAACCTTTCCTCCTTACCCTTTCTCCTTTCCTTTTCTCCTTTAGCTTTTCCTCTAAGTCTGTCAATAGATACTAAATAGTAAATAGCCATATCACTTTTTGTGTTCACTGAGTCAAACGCTGCTTTGAAATCTACAAACAAAGCGACTAGTTTCCCTTTCTTTCTCCCCAAATTTTTGTTGAATAAATAGTTAAGTACGTAGATGTGTCTATAGTTCCCATCCCTTTTCTAAATCCCGTCTGATTATGTGGGATACTTTCTTTTTGTTCCACCTGACTCTCCAACCTTTTTCTTAAGATTTCTGCATATATTTTATAGCATATATTTTAAAAGATGCCAAGGAATTTTCAATTGATTACAATAATTTAACATGAGATTTTAAAGGATTTGATATATTTTAAGATATTTTAATAGATGTCAAGGAATTTTCAATTTATTTTAATAACTTAAAGGAATTTCAAAGAATTAAAAAAATTTTAGAAGGGTTATTTTTAAAAATTCCAAAGTACTTTAGAAATCTCAAAAAAAAGTTAAATATATCAAAAGATTTTGAAGGATTTGAAATATTTGAGGACATTTTAAAAGATGTCAAGGAATTTTAAATTTATTTTCATAACTTAAAGGAATTTCAAAGCATTAAAAAAATGTTAGAAGGGTTATTTAAAAAAATCCGAAGTACTTTTGGAATGTTGAAAGAAAAGTTCTAGGTATTTCAAAAGGTTTAAAAGGATTTAAAGTTTTTAAGAGAATTTAAAAAGATTCCAATGAATTTTCAATTCATTAGAGTAATTTAATGTGATATTTTAAAGGATTTGATATATCTTAGGATATTTTAACAGATTCCAAAGAATTTTTTATTGATCTCAATAATTTAGAATGAGATTTTAAAGGATTTAAAATATTTGAGGGTATTTTTAAAAATGCAAGGAATTTGCAAGAGCTTTAAAAAATTTTAAGAGATTTAAATTTTTTTGGATGTTTTAAAACATTTCAAGGAATTTTCAATTAATTTAAATAATGGAAAGCGAATTTCAAAGAATTTTAACGATTTTTTTCAGATTTTCTGGTTGAAAGTGGAACTACTTTGTTCAAAATTTAGTTTTTTTTTGGTTGATGATTCATCAATTTAGTTAATAAAATTTGCTTTCTGAAAATTTCGCTATTTTGTAGAAAATTCTTTTTGTTTTTGGTTAAAAATAAACTTTTTTAAACTACAAATTTAACTATTCTATGTTTCATTGAGAAGTGATCTTTTTTAGTTAAAAATTGTTGTATTTGATTGAATACTCGTATTTCTGGTAAAAGATTAATCTTTTTTGTCGAAAATTTAACTATGGTTAAACACTAATTTTTTGTATAGAAAATTAGTCTTCGTCGAAAATAAATTTCTTTTGTGCAAAATTCATGTATTTAATTAAAAATGCTGTTTTTTTTTAGTATACATTTCAACTTTTTGTTTAAAAATTTAACGGTTTTGTTGAAAACAATTTAAAAACATTTTTTTTTAAATTTATTTGTTTTATTCAAAATTCATTTTTTTCAGAAAACTAATTGTTTATTTGAAAGTTTAACTATGTCTATTAAAAGTTAGTCAACTATTGATTAATATTGATTTCATATTTTATAATTATAATATTAACATTATTAATATATGAAAATTTTTCTATGTACCTTTACCGAGGTTCTGGTGGTGCGGAACCCACCTTAAGCTGTAGGTCTCCCCATCGTTTACTTGACTGCAATCCAGTCCGTCAATGATGGGGTAAAAACCAGGCTTTGTTCAATATGTCGGGGCACACTGCTCTCATCAGATCACTTGATTGCATTATAAAAATGCGTCCGTGACTGATGATATATACCGGGACAGCCCCGTGTTAAATAATCAAAAATAAAATCCAACTCTAACCAAAAATGCCTTCGACATGTTGGGCAGTAACCATCTTAAACCTGTGACAAAAATTAATTGTTTAAACAAGTAATTTTTAAAAATGATATGTATAATATAATGTATATAATATATAATATAATATATAACCGAAGGTGTTCCGCATTGATGTCGCGGTAGGGCTTGAGCTTTCGTCTCATGACTTTGACAAGATTTTGAAACGCTTTTCGCTTCCCGAGGATCGTCGGGGCGCCCCTGGAGCCACAACATACGGGACGATGGCGATGGTGAGCTGCGAGATGGTCAGGCAGATCTCACTAATCAAACAGCTGCCCAGAAAGAAAATCTGCGACAAACCTTAAGCACTGGAACATCAGCTGTGCCTGCTGAGGATGCTTTGCCTAGCGTTAGCTATTTGCAGGCAACTAACTCGACTGAAATACCGTGGGAGAGCATCAATTGGGATACCAAAATGAAAGAGGAATTGATGCTTCTATATTACGAACGTGCGAAGTTTGAAACGAAAATGGAAAAAGGGTAGAATTTAAGAACGAAATTTGCTGCAAAGTATCCTAATATACAAAAAGTCGCACTAAGAGATATTATAGCTAATGTGAAGGACATCAGGTCTAATCTACACTTTACAAAAGACCGAGCAATGGAGATCAAACTGTCTAAGCCGGAGCAATTGATGTTCTTCCTCAACCTATTGATGATCCAACACCACCACAGCCTCCAGCGGTGGATTGCCTTATACAACCAGAGGCAGAAGCAAAGGTTCAGCAACCAAAAAAGCGACGAAAATGGACATGACATATGAACAGAGATGTTATGCGCCTTTATTTTTTGGCAGAGAAATGTGGACAAAGTGATTGATGAACTCGCCTGGGAAGATGTGGACAACGAAGTCTTGATTGATGCTGAAGGGATAGGTGCTAGGGATAATAAACATCATGTACCGAATCCATTAGAACCACATCCGGATATTACTAACGATGATGTGGATAGGGATCCCTGAAGAAACAGCACCTTGAAAGGAATTTTGGTCATGCTTTACTAGAGTTCAGATATGTAGAACCAACACTAAGGCATTTTCTGCCCAAAATGAAAATCACAAATGATCTGCGTGCACTAATAGCACATCTGGACAGCAGGGTTTTACCTACGTATTTGAACGTAGCATAAACTGCGTTAGAGGTGCAAACTTTTGTATACTGTGCAGCTGTGGCGACCGTTTGAACTTTGGGATGGAAAGCGAGGCCTGCAAATGCAGTTTTTGTCCAAGGAAGGGATCGAGATCAACCATGGAAGATCAGGTTAGATATGGATGTCAACAAAAAAAGGTGCAAATTGGGTCGATTAACTCAATATAAAAAAGAAAGTAGAACCAGAAAGCTGATAAACCATGTTACTTAAATCATCCACCCTCGGCACATGGAGACATTAACACCAGCAATATTGGGTGAAATTTTAGACTCAACAACAGAGTCTTGATGTTCTTACTGCCAGAATGCGTCTGTACAAGCAAGTAGTAAACGAAGGCAACAAAATCAAAACTTTCAAACAGATGAAAGAAGGTTGTATCGTGAACTGAGAGTAATGCCAAATAACCAGCAAGGCACCGAAGTCCCTCAATTGAAAGATATGACTAACTGCTGGTCAGGTGTTTGAAAAAAATGAACGGATGCAATTTGGACACTGCGTGGTTCAAACTGGAGAAAGCAAGGGCAGGCAATAGCCCGGAAATGCAACTGACAAACATCACAGCTTTAGATGTTTCAGCGGTCTTGAAAAAAGCAAGTAATTGGAAAGCTCTAGATCCGGACATGGTGCACAACTTCTGGTACAAGTACCTGACGAGTGTGCATCTTGCGTTGGCAAGGTGTTTCCAGAAGATCATTGAACACTCACATCTGATGCCAAGCTTTATGCTTCAGGGTACTACGTATATGTTACCAAAAAAACCAGACGCTCAAAATCCATCTGACTTTCGACCAATAGCCTGTCTTCCAACAATTTATAAATGTCTTACAGCTATCATTGAAGATAAGGTATATTCTCATTGCGACGATAATGCCATTCTTACAGAAGAATAAAAAGGATGTTGTAAAAACTCGCGAGGCTGTAAAGATCTGGTCAATATAGACGCTTTTGCCATGACTCAAGCTCGTAAGCATAAAAGAAACTTATACATGGCATACTTTGACTACAAACAAGCGTTTCGTTCCGTGCCGCATGACTATTTGCTTGAAGTCTTAAAACTGTACAAAATCTGCCCACGCATTATTGACTTTCTAAGCCATGCGATGAGGCTCTGGGGTGCAAGAATGAAGTATTTTGATCATGGACAACTAAAGATAACTAGATCAATACGCTTTACGACAGGTATATTTCAAGGAGACTCCTTCATCGCACTCTGGTTCTGTTTAGCGTTAAATCCATTCAGCAAAACACTAAACAGCATGTCTCATGGGTTCAGAATTCATGATAATGAGGATGGTCATCAAGTGATCCATCTTCTTTACATGGATGACCTGAAGCTGTACGCCAGTTCAGCCCAGAAACTGCAGCAAGTGATCGATGTCATAAAGCAGTTTTCTAATGATATCCACATGAAGTTCGGACTAGATAAATGTAGAACGGTGCATTTAATAAGAGGGGAATTAGGGACTACAGAGTTAAACAACGAGTTCGAAAATGATATCGAGGCGATGGCTGCAGGCGAATCATATAAATATCTGGGTATTCTTGAATCTAAGGGTATTCAGCATACCACAGTTAAGACAAGCCTAACGACTACTTTCACTAGGAGACCCAGATTGATTATGAAGTGTTTTCTGAACTCGGCACACAAAATCAGGGAAATCAACACATTTGCTATCCCTGTTCTCTTGTACTCCTTAGGGCGCATAAAATGTTCTAACACCGACCTTGAAAATTTTAACAGAATTGTTTGCGTAGAAATGACGAAGCACCGAGTGCACCACAGAAATTCAGCGATTGAAAGGGTAGTTCTACCACGACATTTAGGGGGTAGGGGCGTTGTAGATGTCAAAAAGCTGTGTGAGTCAAAAGTTATACAGTTGCGAGACTAACAGCCAACGAATTGTTGCGCTTTACAGTAACATCTATAAAGCGGATCTTCACTACACGCCCTTAAATTTGTCCTCAGATGGGGCTTTAAACATCAGGGCAGAAACCATAGAGGAATTAGAAATACAATGGAGAGAAAAATCCATCCATGGCGAACACCCCAACATGTTCGATCAATATGGCCGAATGAGAGAGTTTTTCATAATCGGTGCTCCGTCTTTTTGTTAAATTTCGGAATTTTGTGAATCGCCTATAAGATGTGTTTGGGATTAAAATGTGCCCTTATTAATTCTGAATCTGAGAATATGTGACTGTGCTGCATATCTTGTGTAATTTTGTGCAATTTCTCAAATTAAAAATTCATAACTTTTCTGTACTCTGGACTGATGGCTGTGACTCCGTCTCGGCGCGTGGCGTATAAACCTCACACAGTGACTCTCAGTCTCGTTACCGTATTTCCTTTAATTGTTGCATAACCTAGCGCGTGCCCAGGTGTTTCTATACCTGGACATAGTTTCACCACTATAGCCTTGAATAAAAACACGTCTAAGATTACTCTTTCCGCGGAGAAAATCTGCAGGGGCTGCGCATCTAATGTTGTAATGCTACATTTTGCTCAGGATGCTCCGCTCCTTACCAGCCAGCTTGTGCAGATCGCTGTGCTACCTTGCCTTCAGGTGCTTACTCCCGTTGCTGTGGTTCTCGACCACTATCTCCAACTCGGGCTTTTGACCTGGAAGAAATCAACAGGATAATTCAATCTGCCATCGGAACACTCCAAACTACACTTGAAACGAAGTTATCAAAGGCCAACCAGAAAGTGCTTTACTCGGTCAAATCCATAGAAGAGAAGCTCGATAGACTTCCGGAACGAGTAACTAAAAACGAGAAGGCGCTCGACAGTGTTACTGCCCGGATTCAGGACATAGAAGGTACACTTGAATCTTTTGATTTAAATAATCATTCTGTGCTTGACGAAATTGAGGGTCGCAATTCGAGGAGACGCAACTTGATCCTTTGCGGGTTACCAGAACGTTATCAGATCAACCGTCCTGATGGCCGACCCCTAAACCTAACCCAACAACTCCTCAAGTCTACGGGTTCCTGGAAAGCGTCTTATCCTCAGTTTCATTGCCAAAATTCGAAGCATTCCGCCTTGGCACTTTGTCAAACGATCGGCTCAAACCTAGACCGGTGAAAATATGTTGCCAGGATCAGCGTGCGGTGCAGGCGCTCTTACATTCGTTCCTTGCTACACTTGTACACTGCAATCGACGACTATGTCCCTAACTATTATCAGTAAACATCGACCTACCTCCCATGGTTTTCATATGAGCTCAAAGATCACGTGATTGCCAAGAAGGTTGCGCACTCTGTATACAAGAGAACGAGAGATCGGGCTGACTATGAGAATTTTTCAATCATCAGGGCGAGGTATAATCTATTATCGGAGCGTTCCTATAACGAGTACATACGCAGGACAGAGAGAAGTATCATAGCCAGTCCGAAATCTTTTTCGGACTATGTTAACGAAACTAGAAATAACTCTTCGCTGCCGGCAGAAATATTTTTCGTTTATTTAAGAACAGACTCTTGTCCGCAGATCGCCGAACTATTTTCCACACATTTTAGATCAGTTTACAATCCTAATAAAAATTGTGCCTACATTCATTCTTATGATGACGAAGTTGATCTAAATATTGTTTATATTTCTAGAGACGAAATCAGGGCTAAACTACGTAATCTCAAACGGAATAAGGGAGCGGCTATTGATAGCATCCCTCCTTTTCTTCTAAAGTTTTGCTGCTGGTCACTCACAGAACCTCTTTTCTTAATTTCCAACTCCTCCCTTGAACTCGGTTACTTCCCGTATGCCTGGAAAAAGGGAATAATTGTTCCTATCCATAAAGGGGGTGACAAATCTGACGTCACGAACTATAGGCGGATAACAATCCCTAATTCCATATCTAAATTGTTTGAAAGTATAATGTATGATAAATTTTACTTTGAATTTTCTAAATTGTTCTTTGACGAGCAGCATGGATTTAGAAAGGGCCGCTCGGGCAGTACAAATTTATGCATCTGCACTCAATACTTACTGAGTGCAATGGAGAATGGCGGGCAAGTGGATTCCGTCTACACAGATTTCTCTAAGGCTTTTGACAAAGTGGATCACTGTGTCCTAATTTTCAAACTAAGAGCCTATGGTATCTCAAGCAATACAGTTGATTGGATAGAATCATATCCACATAATAGAACACAAGTTATCAGGAGAAATCGTCATCTATCCAGCGAAATCTTGGCAACGTCGGGTGTCCCCCAAGGGTCGCACATGGATCCCTTACTCTTTTTAATCCTCATAAATGATCTAAAGCAATCTATTCAGCATAGTAACTTCCTTTGTTACGCGGATGACCTTAAAGTATATCTCAAAATTTCTTCCTTTAATTGTGCAGCTAAACTTCAAGAAGATCTTGAAAGGATTCATTTGTGGTCTTTGGAAAAGAACATGCCATTAAATATAAAAAAGTGCCAAATTATCTCATTCACAAGAAAGAGGAAGCTAATTAGATTCTTTTACAACATTGAGGGACAACTGTTGGACAGAGTTCTCTTTGTGCGCGATCTGGGTGTCATCCTTGACTTTGTCCAGACTTACCTGGATCATCTATCTATGATTGTGAATGAAGCACTTGAAGCTTTAGGTTTCATTGTCAAAAACTCTAAGTCTTTTCATAATCTTCTAGTTCTTAAAACACTCTATTTCTCGTTAGTCAAACCTCATCTAGAAACGGCCTCTATTATCTGGTCACCCTTCTATGCGAACCATATGATGAGAATTGAACGAGTACAGAACAGACTTCTCAGATTTGCAGCTTGGTAGCTTGGTATACATAGAAATAGATTTGACCATGACTACACTGAACTGCGGGCTACCTTAAATATACCTTCAGTGCAATTCCGACTCTTAGCAGCAGCCATGCGTTTTCTCTATAATGCAATTAATTGTCATATCGATTCCCCAAAAATTCTAGCCCTGATCTCGTTCTCTGCTCCTACTATCTTCCTCAGAGGCTCGACCTCTACTTTTAGAGTTCCTTTTCATAGAAAGAATTACAGCGGAAATAGTACTCTTACATGCATTAGTAGGGAAGCTTACCACTTTCAAGACTTAGATTTCTTCGTCTCATGTTTATTTAGGTTTAAGAACAGATTGTCAGCGTTACTCAGAGACTAAAACCATTTTTTATTGCTATACGTTGACTGGCTTGAGCGCTTTTTTGTTCACTAATACAACTTTTATATTTAGTTCATTTTATATTTAGTTTCCTTTTCATATGTAATAAAGGACATTACCCGTTGAATGTTTAAAATTAAAAATTAAAAAATTAAATTAAGTGGATAGAGCGGCATCTAATATTTGGCGAAGAAAAGGTGTTCTGTATCCAGAGACGGAAGGATTCATCATTGCGATATAGGACAAGGTTGTCAGCACCAGGAATTATCGCAAACACATGTTACATCAAGGCGTGGTTGACCGGTGCCTATTATGTGGAGATACCAACCAATCCATCGAGCGCATTATTGATGGCTGTCGCGTAATGGCTCAGAGAAAATATACGCACAGAAATAATGATGTAGCGGGCTTATACATCAACAACTTGCCCTAAACCCAGAACTCTTAAAAGAATGGATGTCCTTCTATAGATAGATTCCAATGCTTGTTTTAAAAAGCGAAGATTACATCTTATATTGGGAAGTTACTATGCAAACGGATCATTACATCCGGGCCAATCGACCTGACATCGTGATGCGAGAAAAAAAGGTGGAAGAGTCTACAGCATCGACATTGCATGTCTGCTTAACCGAAATTTGCAGTCAACCCTACAACCAAGATCCACAAGTATAGCGAGTTAAGGCAAGAAGTAAAGACCATATGGAGGAATGTGAATTATGCATCTATTCATCCCATTGTGATTTCGGCTACAGGCACTGTGCACGCAAGATATACTGAACATCTTGAACATTTAGGAGTCAGTAGGTTATTGGCAGCAGCTCAGATGGTGGTTTATTAAACACCTGTCTCATTTTAAGACACTTTCTTGACCACCAGGAAGCGAGGACTAAAAACACGTGGAGTGACAGATGGTAGCTCTAAGAAAGCATTCAGAGGTGACTGTTGCTACTTCCAACGCTCGTGACCGCTCGTAATTTATATCTATAACATCATCGCAGGAGGTTTCAAGCATCGTATGCAATTATTTGAATTAACTTATAACATTCTAATCTCATCAGTCACTTGACTTAGTCCGTGGCTATGATGTATAACCGGGTTCACCCGTTTTAACGGAGAAAACCGTAGTTCGAGTCGTGCATTTTCGGCTTACGCACATGAACTTACATTGGTAATCATAAACCTTCTGTTTTATGACTCCCAAATGGTAGGTATGGGGGGAGGGTTGTGCCACGATTTGGCAGTTTTGCGATGGCAGATGCGATCATGCGGGACCTTGGGACCCCTCGGGGGGTTCCGTCTAATCACGGTCTCGACCCGGCAATCCTTTCGTGTTGGGCCGTGCCGAGTCTTAGTAAATGATAGCGATTCTGTTACAGTACACAGAAAAACATTATTAACAATTTTACGTAACAAAAAAAAAAGTTTAAACTACGCCACCGCTTAAAGTATATTTTTGAAATATAATTCCTACAATTTTAAAGTAAAAATGTTCAATATTATGGGAATTAGAGTGAGTTGAAGTGGAAAAAGATGCGCATTTATATTTTTAATAAGAATATATGTTTAAAAAATTAAAATTTTTAAATATTCTTAAAAATGCCGAGCGGCCCTCCAACCACCAGCGATCAGACTTTATGGGCTCTTCTACGATCCAGTGGTTCAATTAGTCACTTTTAGTAACTTTTCAGCTTAATTAAAACTGTTTCCATGTTTTAAAGTACAAATTAGACTGTGGCAAACTCTGCGTATTTTATATTTTAAGTGTGTTTTTAAATCAAAGCCACGGCAATAAATATCTCATCGCTTTTACTTCTCACAGGATCGAGACTTACGTGACAGTAAAAGCGAAGGAATTGAATCTGATTTGATTGAGGCGCTTGGAAGGGAAGCCCGATTGAAGGAACGCTTGCAGGATCTCGTATCGACGTTGGATAAAGTTAATAAAAATTCTGAATTAAGGCATCAACAATCCGCCGAGCTTGTCAATGATTTGAAACGAGCCAATGGGTACAACACGTTTTTTAAATAGTTTTTAATTAACATATGGGTGATAGTCAAATTGGCGGAAATCTTGAAGTCCCGGTAATATAAAAATGACATGGAAAGTCGTCCTGTTTATTTTTAAAAATTAATAAATAGTTTTTGTTTTCTTCTACAGAATGCTCAATTCCTTTTTTCAATTTATTTTTCAATTATCATAATTTAATAAGCTAAAACTGGATTGTTCATAGTTCATTACTGTACTCTGCCCAACCCTAACCTTCATATTGATCAAATTAATTTTTTTCTCCGTTCTTTTGAACAATATTTTTTTAAAATCTTATTGTGTCACCCCCCACCCCAACTGTCCACGTGGACTTATTTCATATTTTATGAAAATATGGATATTCTTGATATATAAAAGCTACAAAACCAAAAAGAGCTGTCAATTGACTCAAAATTAAGTTTTTCCTAAAAACATAAACTTTATGATATGAGAGGGAAGTCCAAACAAAAAGTAGTAAACATTTTCTTAGTTTTTTATGTTTTTCTTTAAAAGAAATCCGCAGATTCAGGAGAACGCGAATGATAAAAACCATTCTGTTACTTATGTATAACCAGGCGATTTTTCATAATTGCAAAGTGTTGATTTTTAAAAATATCATTATCCATATATTGTCTATGTCATAATTTTAGATTTTATTATTGTGTTTTTTTTCTAATTTAAATCAATGTTTCAAACAAACAAAAGTTAAAAATATTAATTTATTTTTACTAAATAATAAGAATGTTACAATATTAATATAATACTCAACTTTAAAAATAACAATAAATGCTATCATCATTACATGATTTGAAACTTCGATTAGAAATTCCTGCCATAAATCGAAGCAAATTTTGGTCTAAAAACTTGTTATAAAAAATTTGTTAAAGGACATGTGATTCTTCGTCGTGTGGTAAATCGAGTTCAGATTCCTCGGGTTTATGTCAACAAAAATTAAAATGTTTAAAAACTGAATTCGAAGATTCTATAAAATAGTATAACAGACATCCCCGAACTCTTCTTTAGAGGGATAATAAAGAGCCAATTTTATTCTGATAAATAAAAATTGTATGCATGTGCACTCTTTTAAGCTTAGAATCGGTTTTCAGATCTCTTTCATTCCGATATTGTAGGTGTCTGCCGTACAGATTATGTCTTTTTAATTTGCTTTTAATTTGTCTACAAACAAGGTTAGTTCCAGGACATGAGTTACTATGTTTTTTGCTTGTCCCAAGTTTTTATAACTCTGTAGTATGGAAGAAAAGCTAGGAAAAATTTTAACACATATAACCTCGAAATACACACACATTAATCAAATTTAGAAAAATTACTTTTTTTGTTAAATTCCCTACCGATAGAAATGTCAGAGTATTCTCAGGCGAAATAGTCTGACCGGTTTAAGACTATCTGCAGGTTCGATTTGAATGATTGAGTCTCAGAGATATTCAGAGAGATGTGGGTCTTTTTAGACTCTCCCTTTTTAAATTGCTCTACAAATTATTAACACTTTTTTTTAATTGATGAATTTTCTCATTATACTTATTTATAATTATAACTTATACATGGTATCTAAAAAGTCCCGGGATGGTTGGATATTTCCTCAGGTAAAATATTTATCAAAAAAGTGAAGGTCATTCCTGAAGTAAATTTAAACGAGGAATTCAATGATGACCTTCATTTTGACCTTGAAGTTGACCTTCATGGCATTTTAAAGGTCAGCATTGTTTTTTTTAAATGGAACCCTCCTTTTTTATACCTGCAATCGACAGAGTGGAAAATTCTACATTCAGGTACTCAAGTCATAGGTCAATTGTAACGTTCAAGGTCAATTAGAGGTTATTCGAAATTAACAAAGTTTTTCAAGAGGTCAGTGTAAGTACTGTAGTAAATTTCAACGAGGAATTCAATGGTGACCTTCATATTGACCTTGAAGTTGACCTTCATGGCTTTTTGAAGGTCAACTTTGTTTTTTTTTACATCTTTTTTTACATCTTTTTTTTACATCTGCAATCGATAAAGGGGGAAATTCTACGTTCAGGTACGTACCCAAATCATAGGTCAATTGTAACGTTCAAGGTCAGTTAGAGGTTATTTGAAATTAACAAAGTTTTCCAAGAGGTCAGTGCAATTCCTGAAGTAAATTTCAACGAGAAATTCGTTGGTGAGCTCTGTATTGATCTTGGTGATGCTCTTCAAGGTTTTTTCCAAGCAGTTTACGTTTGCGTTTAGCATTACGCAGGAACAACGACGTGGACGTAGTAAATTCTGTTCCCTTTGGGGTGCTTGATGAGCGTGAGTCCCCTTGCCTGTCAAGTTTCGGGGTGCTTGATTAGCGTGAGTCCCCTTGCCTCTCACGCTTCAGTGAAGATGTTCGAACTGAAAACCTTGAGATTCTTGATAAAAAGCTATGCGATTGTAAAAATGAATTACAGCATTACGAATCATCTATCTATCAATCAAAGTAGCCTGTTGCAGAATCCAATTCTGCAATTCGTCTAAGCTTTGCGGTTGCGTTGAGTGTACTTTGCTCTTTAAATAACCCCCAAAGAAAATAGTCGAGAGGCGTCAGAACAGGAGATCCAGCAGGCCACTCGATTTCACCCCTTCTTCCAATGCACCTTTGAGGGAATTGAGTATCCAAATATGCTCAAACCTCTCTACCGTGATGAGCCACTGCTCCGTCCTGCTGGAATAAAATATTTTGAAAATTATCGCCTGTAATCTCCCTTATTCTTAGTACAATTTGGTTTCTGAGAAGCTCTTCATATGCATGGGCATTGAGATTACCATCGATGAAGAAAGGGCCTATCAATGTATCATTCAAGATACCGGCCCAAACATTAATCTTTTGTGGATATTGTGTGTGGCTCTCCAACATCCGCTGTAACCAAGATCAATACAGAGCTCACCAATAAATTCCTCGTTGAAATTTACTTCAGGAATGACCTTCACTTTTTTGAAAAATATTTTACTGAGGAAATATCCAACCGTCCCGGGACTTTTTAGACACCCTGTATACTAATATACAATTTCTTGTGGAATTAAATTTTTTTGTCTTTTTTGGCGTATCTCATTCCATTGACGAGAAACTTTGTATTAATTCCAATTTTAAACATTAAAAACAGTAAGATATCTGAAGCCATCGAAACCTTAGGTTCCGAATTATTATATTTTAGGCTTCTAATTATGAAATTAAAAAAATCTATTTCTCAGTTTTAATCCGAAAGCTTAACAAAGGAACTTCTTGACTGTCGGCTACTCTATTGAGATAGCATCTCTGCTTGTTCTTTATTATCGTATTTTTATTTCTATTTCGAAAAGGACATTTTAAAACCTTCAAAACATTTAAACGAGCTACCTGGACCTTTAAATATATCTACCAGAGTGCCTGTGGAGAATTTCTCAGAGCTTCTCAGAGCCTTGAGAATCTTTAGCATATACTCTGAGTTTTTATCGGTAGGGTTAATCCACAAACGAAAAGTTCGGGGACGTCTGTCATCATGTCCGCTACAATTCCCAAAATTTTCAAGACTAAATCTTTATTATTTTAGGAAAAAAGCCGGGGGAACCTAACACTGGTAACATTAACAATTTTCTAAGTATCACATGCCCTTAAACTATCTAAATCAATGCAGGGTGTTCAGCGATCTTGAGAACCTGGAATTATCCTTGGTTTTCTATTGAACCTTGAAAACCTGAATATCTTTTCGTCCACTATGATAGAAACATCTCGCTTAGAAAAGGTCATGCGACTGAAGCATTTTTTACTTATCAAGATATAATTTATATTTTGTTAATTACAGCATAAGTAAAGAGATTTCACGACGCTTTTAGACAAGTTTTCAAGCACTTCAAAGTTGTCAAAGTTGGTACAGTACGACTGATTTCAAAGATTTCAAAACCTTTTAAATTTTTTAAACGACATTAAAATCTTGTAGAAGATTTCAAAAGGTTTAACAAATATTCCAGTGATTTTCAAAGATAACAGAAAACTCCAGAAAGATGTCACATATATTTTAAACAATTCGTAAGAATTTAAAAAGATTTCAATACTCAATGATTTCAACAAGGATTACACCAAATTTCAAAGATTTAAAATTATTTCAATAATTTTGAATTATTCCAAATGTTTTCTACCAAAGTTATAAGATTTCAAATATTAATGAGTTTAAACGAATAACAAAGATTTCACAAACTAATATTAATTAAAGATATAACAAAAAATCATTTATTTATGATTAGGCTTGCTTTATAAACTGTTGGACAATAAAAAATGAAATATCTAATTTTTTACATGTATGTTACACGTTTATCTCAGGACGATTTGATTTTGTGTAGTCTGGGCAAAGAGAGTGGTTCCCATATTTCGACTACAAATTACGTTGTTATTTTTCATTTTCTAACATGCACCTTTTAGACTTGAAAGCTTTATAAATGATACGATAGATATTTATTACTTATTATTAAATTACGAGGGTAGTTCAATAAGTCCTTAGAATGAAGTATAAAAACAATTTTTTTTGGGTAAATTTTTTTTTTATTTTTCAACATAATCTCCTTGGAACTCTATACACTTGGTCAATCGCTTTTCAAGTTTTTTTTAATCCTTCAGAAAAATGCGTTTTCGGAAGTTCCTCAAAATAAGCACTTACAGAGGCAATGACGTCTTCGTTGTCTGGAAATCTCTGTCCACCGAGCCATTTTTTCAAGTTTGGAAATAAGAAAAAGTCACTGGGGGCTAAATCTGGTGAATACGGTGGGTGTTCGACCAATTCGAATTTTAGTTATTCAATTTTAGCCATTGAAACGAAGCATGTGTGAACTCGGGCGTTGTCGTGATGAAAGAGAATTTTGTTTCTCGCCAAATGTGCTCGTTTTTTTTTTAATTTCTTCTTTCAGCTGCTCTAATAATGATGCATAATATTCACTAGTGATTGTTTTACCCTTTTCCAAGTAGTCAATAAGTATAATTC
>NC_046662.1:107640913-107653281 GCF_010883055.1 Belonocnema kinseyi
CTTCCTGAACGTGGTTCGTCACTTATTGATGTACGACCACGCTTAAATTCATTTACCCAGTTATAAACCGTTGCTAAGGCAGGGGCAGATGTGCCATGAACATTTTTTATCTCATATGGAGTTAAACCCTTTAAATGAAAATGTTTGTTTACCGCTCTGAACTCGTTTTTTTCCATTTTTCTTAACGAACATTTTTTTTTTCAATTGGTTATCAAAACACGTAAACTCAGAAGATGTGGACTGTGACTACACCATATATCTAGTCGGGAGTGGTGCTGACTGAAAACAGATGATTTGGAGCGATTCGCGCGCCATCTGTTGGTCATTCTAAGGACTTATTGAACTACCCTCGTATTAATAATGACGTGCTTTCCAGTTTATTCGCTTAAGTTGGCCTTCGATTTTACATAATCACCCATATTTCAAGTTTCCTTTTTTACTAATTTGTTCAAAAAATCCCCATAAGTTTATGGTAAAAGTAAAAAAGTGTCGTGTTCATTTCATAACCTGAAAGACATTAATCATTTTAGGGCGCTTGTTCTGACCTTGGAAAAGTCCAAGAAAAAATATCAATCAAGACTGAAAAAAATGGAGCAACAAATGATGGGAATGATGGAAAGTCATGCAGCACAGGTAAATAAAAAATGAAGTTAATAGATAGATCGACTTCGAACGATTTTTTTTCGATTTGTGCTTAGAATTTGAGATGGATGCTTGGAAATGTACGGCTAAATTTTTCGAAGCTACCGATACAAGATAAGGTGTCGTCACCAGCACGTACGCAATTATTAATGTAATGAGCAATATGGCCAACCCCTTAACGTTCGATGCCCTAATACAATAGATTGCGCTCAGACAAGCACGGTTAACTTTTACATTGAATTGTATAGCCGAAAGAGATCAAACAATTAAAAACTTTATGCTATTTCCAAAAACTGAGCTCAAATATTATTTTTTAGTAATAATAAGAGTAAAAGTATCTTATTATTCCGAAAAAGTTCAGAAACATGCAGCTCATTATTAGAAAAATTTAATACATGGATCAATATTCTGAACTTCTAAATTTTATATTTAATTATATAATGTATTTGGTTCTTTTATACTAAATAATGGTTTGTGTTTTAAAGTGTATAATTCTTATAAATTATATACCTTGTTATTTTTGTATCATTTTTATAAAAATTACAAATGAATTATATGTTATATAATATTTAAATTTTAAATCTCTAATGATAAATATTTTTTTTTCAAAAAACAAAATTCAATTCAATTCTCGCTTTAACGTTGAAAAAGTGAGCGAAGCAAAAATGCTAGAAATTTGCACGTACTACATAATTCTTGAAAATTTCAAATAATTTCAGATAGTTTAAATAGCTGATGCAAATTTAAATAATTTAACTATCTTAATTAGAACTAAAAATAATATGGTTGTATATTCATGTGAAAAAAACAATATGTTAAATTTTACCAAACTTTTAACGGCAATTGGTTGAGGAATATTTAAAGTACCTTAAATTTTTTTCAGAATTTCCACATTATTTTTTTAATAAAAAACATTGTCCCAAAGTATACACTCGTTAAAACCAGTCAAATTTCTTTATTGTTTATAGCCTTTTGTTGTATATAATTAAATTGAAAAGCGGTACTGATGAATAAACATATACTTATACAGAGAAAAATATTATTTAACTACGAAATGCTGCACTTTTAACCGATCACTGCACCAAGCACTGCTCTTTAAATACACTGGTTCAGATTCAAAAGCTTTGATCATCTGCTCTGGCGCAAATGTCAAAAATAAATGAGGGTTGTTACTTGTAGCCTATGTACCAGGTGTGCAAGTAGTGAAATAGATTTTCCTTAATTCAAATTATGAATTTTAAGTATCAATTCTAAATGCGAAAAATTAATATGGCCTTTCTTGGGCTATTTTAAAGTTTTAAAGCTCTACAAGATTATCATAACAACCTTTTGAATTTTGTCGAAAAGTCGAAAATTTAAATTTTGATAAAACTAATCAACCAAAATTGCGGCACCCTAAAAAGATCTACAAATTTTTCTATCAGTAATTTTTTGATAGAACACGTAGTTTTTCTTTTATTCGTAAAAAATATAATTAGAAATAAAATAATTACATTTTTGGACAAAACACACAATCTATGAAAAAATGAATTGACAAATTTTCTCCTAAAAAAAGATCTACAAATTATTCCTGAATATTTATTTGATAGGACGCATAGTTTTTGTTTGAATCATAAAAAGAACATTAAAAATAAAAAAATAAAATTTTTTTTGTAAAACGACACAATGTAAGAACGAAAATTAAATGGCAAAAGCTGTGCACCCAGAAAGGATCTCACAGTTTTTAGATAGGGGAGTAGATTTTCTTTTAAGGGTGTTTGTTACATCCGAATTCGATTTTTTTATAGGTACGGCACTGACTCAATACATATTTTTCCGAAGGATTTCAGAACGAAAGAAAGAAAACTTGTAAAATATTCAGAGTTTTGCGAGATCCTCGAATCCATAAAACTTCGAAAAATAAAATAAAATTCAAAATCTACGGTTATGGCGATTTCAGGTACCTAAAAATTTTTCTAAAAAATGTAAAATTGGGATGAATATAATGTATCTTGTAAAAAGAAAGAGATACGTCAAAACGGACGAAATTTTCAGATACACCTTTAAAGTCATTTAGTATATAAATATTAATAATTGAATTTAAGTAAAAAGAAAATATACATAAATAAATATAAATAACCTGAGAAATATAAAAGGGATTATGTTTTATCGCATTCCATTCTTTGAACATGATAATAGTATTATCCGTCGAACCCAAGTTCTGACTATTTCTGAACATTTTTTCATGAATTCCGACTTTTCCTCACGATTTCTGTCGAAAAAAGTAACAAAAGGGAACAGAAATGGTTAGAAGTCCTGACTTTTTTCTGCTGATTTCTGACAAGGAGGAACATTGACATGCAGGTTCTTACTAAGCACCAAGATCTGGATGAAATGTATGCCTTCTTTCGTGATGATATCTCAGTGTAGTCCATTCTCTGGACCATCATTTATTCAGTTTATGGTTCTGCGAGAACTTTGGCTGATTCAAATCGAAGGCTAAAACTGACGATGGATCAAAGGACCAAAAGACGCTTACATCAACTGAATAAAAGATTGGAAACGCAAGTCATAATGCGGGCAGTGTTCAGTGTATAATTGACTGCATGACATCTGATAGACCTTTCACGGAAATGATTGGAAAGTTCGCCCAAGAACTGAGGGTCTACAATCACACACTGAACAAGTCAAATCTGCTGACTATCAAACAGCATATTGTTGACGAAATAAGGGTATTATCTGACGCAAGAAGGCGAACACAGAAAAGTGAGAGATAGATTGTATAGAATTAAAAATATCTCGCTGACCCATCGGGCCTCTACACCGTACTCCCTGTTTCTGTCAAAAATCCACTAAAGCCCAACGAGGTAGATACTTTTTAGAGAGAAGTTTTCAAGATACCAAAAACATTGTTGTTGAAAGAATAGACACTAAGAATATCATCCGCTTCAAGATATTTTGCGAAAACCTCATAACATCTGAGGAGGAATGTCCATAAATCCCTCCCGAAGAGGTAAAAAAAGAACTTAGGGGTACGAAAAACTTTTCTATTCCGCAGAGACTGATGTTAAAACCCACTATAATTATACCGAAAAAGGCAACTGGTCCAACCCAGAGAATTACAGGTCAATAACTTATTTGAAAGTACTTTATAATATCTTCATAGCTCTCCTATACAACAGGATTGTTCGACGAATTGAGCCTGTATGGAAAGAGACGTACGAACAACGTGGCTTGAAAAAAGGTCTGGCAGGCTGCCGAGATAACATACTAATTGACAGGTGCGTCTGCAAAAACACAGCAGCACATCAGCTCATCCTGCCAATGCCTTCAACCACTGAAAGATTTATCATCTTTCTGTTGCAAAGCTTAAAGTTACATTTACACATAGTAAGGTACATAGAGACAAAAATTTGGAAATCGTGATTTACTATCTTATCTGGAAATCCGTGTGTGACTACGAACAACGTCAGCTTCTAGAGGGGTGTCTTTCAGGGCGTTAGCAGGAGCTTTCTGCTTTTTTGCATCACACATTATCCTCTATTTCTCGTAATACGAAATTCTTCGGGATAGCTCTGTGGCGACACTAATCATCGCGAGTATAAAGTCACTTATGTATTTTATATAGATGACCTAAAGATCTATGCTTCTGGTAAAAGCAAATTCAAAGTGCACGTATAGGAACGTATACGTAGATTCCCGGTTCTACTCTCTTCGTTTGGGATGTTTCAATGGATGAAGAACAAGCTTAGGGTCCTTGATATCACAACACATAAGATCATGCATATTCATAAAAGTTTGCATGTCAATTCGTCTGTTCCGCGATTATACATCTCACTCCGCCAAGGAGGACGCAGACTTCTGAATCTTCAATGTCTTCATAACTGAGTTGTTCTGAGTACAGCTTACACCGTTTCAAATAGCAGAGATCCTCCTAAAAATGGTCAGGATATAAGAGATAATTTGCAAAGGAGTTTTCCTTTACAAAGCCGCGGAGTAGGGGGCCGAGATCCTTGGCATGAATTTTATCAGTAGAAGTGAGTTTAGTTCAATACTCTATCTCTCTCTATATCTATATCTCTACAGACATCATGATGCAGCCCTAAGAGTCCTTTATTACCATCTTTGTCGACCTTACGCTGTTGGCTGCAGCCCTTCCCCGCCCAACGCTCCTAGGAAGAGAGAGGCAATTGTCTAAAATGAGAAGTGCCGAATTTTCTGGAACTACGATTTCCGGACAGCAGTCTTCGTTACACACTCGAGGCCTGATATTTTTCTCCAAGACTTCGTGATAGAAACAATATTTGCGATCGAATTCTTTGCTCTGGTCGACTATAACATCACTGCCAAGGAGAAAGGAAAGGGAAAAGGAGGAGAGATATCACGACCTTCAACGAGAAGTGCAACGACTGTACCCAAAATTTTCGGTTAAAGTAATTGTCCTTATGATAACTAGTTCGATACCTTAAAACCATACCCGGGTGTCAAAAATATGCCAAGGCACTTGCAAGGTGGGTGCAGAAAGCTGCCACGCTTGGGTCGCTTCGTGTCCTAAAGACACAAGGGTTTCGTCGGCCTGTCATTGTGATTTCATCGTACCTAGTGCCCGCCCGTCTCACGATCTTGACACGTGACCATTTGTTTGATTTACCGCGGTCCTACTGGGAGCCAGTAAAATTACAGGATACGATGAAATGACGACAGGCCGGCGAAAACCTCATGTGTCGTAAGGACCTGAAGCGATCCAATGATAACAGCTTTGTGCATCCATCTCGCAAGCGCCTTGACATAATTTTGGCACGCTGGTGCGGCTTTAAGGTTACGAACCAGTGACAGTTTCGAACCTTCGAGACCATCGATCAAAAGGACAATTACTTTAACCGAATATTTTGAGAACAGTCGTGGCAGCTCCATTTTGAGGTCTTGACACCTCTCCTCCTTATCCTTCTTCTTAGCAGTGATGTTGTAGTCGGCCGGAGCCAAGAATTCAATCACGAATATGGTTCGTTTCTCGAAGACTTGGAGAACGATGCCAGGCAATGGATGTGTACAACGGAGAAGGCTCTCCAAAAATTTTAGTAATAAAGCACTCTTAGCGCCGCATTTTGTCTGTCGTTAGAAACTTTTATTGATACATATTCAAAAAGTAGGAAGAATGCTAAAAAGTACAAAGGACTTTCAATGCAAATGTGAAGACCAGAGGAATACAGTTCTTGAAACACCCATATAACTGATATTGTTTTATTATGGCTCCAAAAAGTATTTTTAAACATAAATGTGAAAATCCTTTTCAGGAACAAAATCATGTAAAATCAAAGAAACTAAGACATGTATCGTCTAGTATAAGAAAGAAGTTTCCACAGATTGGAAAAAATTTAATGATTTGTTCAAATTGCAGGAAACGATTCAGTCAATTTGATGCACATTCACCTCGAAATGAAGTTAACCTAACTGAGAAGGATGAAACACAAATAGATGCTATTGATGAAGGACAAGTAGAAAAAATGGACAAAGATCCAGACTTTTTATTATCACCAATTACAATGACGAATGTAAGGATGATTATCACGCAGCATGCGTTGATAATCTGATTTAAATAAAAGAATAGTTTGCGGAGACTGCTGACCCCTTAGAAAATAATTTGTTTCTAACTCTGGCACCTAAATCATGGGGCCGCAGGAAATTAATTAAGGAATTTAATACATCTGAACGGCAAGCTAAAAAAAGCCAAGAAACGTGTGGTCAAAAAGGAATCCTGGCATCGCCCGACCCGAAATTGGAGAAAAAATTGCCAGTGGAAATTGAAATTTGAGAACAGCATTTCTACGAGGACGATGATAATGTTGCTTGACGTCAGGTATGAAGGGCTTTGTATCAGTAAAACTAGAAGATGGCTCCTGTAAACAAGTTCAGAAACTATTGGTATTATGGAATCTTGCAGAGTTATTTCAGCATTTTCAAACTGAGCTTCCAGAAGTTAAAATAGGATTTTCTAAATTTGTACAGCTTAGACCGCGCCACTGCGTTCTGTCCGTTGAAAGTAGCACGCATTCGGTTTGTGTTTGTGTCCATCACGAAAATGTTAACTTAATGTTGGATTCAATAGTTTTAGAATGGTTGAGGGAAAATTGCGGCATCCTTTTAAAAGATTATCATGATTGTTTTAAGTTAATTAGTTGCAAAACTCCTTCAGAAGCCTGCTATTTGAACGAATGTTAATCTTGCCCCAAGTTAGATACACTAAAAGAATATCTTAATAAAATTTTGGATGAAAATTGTATCACTGAAGTTACATATTCATCTTGGAGACACACTGATAGAAGTTTATTAAAAACCCAAGTAGCTGAAAGTAATGATTTCATAGAAGACTTCTGTAACCAACTTTTGAAGTTAAAATCCCGTTCATTTAATGCAAAACAACAATCACTGTTTATGAAAGAGCTTAAAATTAAGCTACAAGAGGGTGAGTTCTTAATTCAATTTGATTTTGCGGAGAACATCGCTTTCGTTGTGCAAAATGCTATTCTTTACGGATGCAGCAGGGCCAGCATTTTAAAAACAAGTACAGCTCTGCCAACCTCTTGCAACATGAACAAGATTTTGGCTTTCCTGCATCAAGACACCTTCATGCTACCGCTCATAGAAAATGGGCATGTGGTGTTATTGGCGAAAATCTGAAACGACTAGCCGCAAAAACAAGCTTACAGCGTTCATCGGAAAACCAGATTCTAAATGCTTACGCTTTACTTGCATGGACACGCGAAAGTATCAAAGAAACGGTTGTACTGTTTAGTTCTAAGGAAAATTACAATGAGATGACCTTAAAACTTCAAGATAGATTTAATAAAGCAATTGCGATTTTGGGCACAAAACAATATGATGCGTTTCTTCCAAACAACGAAGGCAAAATCATTGCTAAAAGAATTGGATTTTCTATAGATCTTTCCGAATACCTTACAAAGAGAAACGTAAAACTATTTTCAAAAGAGAAAACCCCTACTGAAAAAAGTAGGTGGCGTCTAAACGATAAAGTATCGTTTAAGTAGAAATTCAGAAGTCGCATTGAGCTCCACTCGAGCGCGTAAGGGTGGCGTTTGGCGAGCTACAGGATGCCTCCATTCATATTTTGTTCTGTAACTCGAAAACCAAGCCTCAGCTCATAATTTCCTTCGGAGGGATTTTAGTACATAAACTAAGGTTAATTTTCAGTCTATTTATAGCAAAATAAAGATGGTTGAAAGTTGAAAAAAGTATTTTATTGTTTATTTTGAAAAATGTTGGTCAAATTTTGAGTTTGAAATTTATTTTTTATTTTTATCCTGCCTGCCTATAGTAGATAATAGTTACAGGCATTCAAAGCTTACGGTGCGCATCCATACGGTATGGAGCATCCTATCCAATAGGACAATAAATTGACCAAATATAAACCCGACCAGAAAACCTAAAGTTTTTAAGTGGGGTCACTTGAGAAATAATGCCCCACATGTTGTATTTAACTGCTCAATAATTTACATGTAAGAATGGAAAGTACTAACACTTTTCAATTGAACAATATTAAATGAAATTCAGATAAACTGCAAAATTTAGAATTTTTAACTTTCATAAATTATGGAGTTCAAAGATTCAGATTCTATTACAAAACTATAAGACCACATTATTTGCAATGCTCTAAATTAAAGAATCAATCGATGATCTTTAAAATTTTCTAAATCATATTATTTTCAGCAATTTCGGGATTCCGGATTCTATAACCTCGCATAAAATTTGCCTGGTCGCTTTGGGCTGCTCGAGTTGGTTCCTATGGCTTAAAAATCAGTTTTCGAAAATTCAACTTTTTAACCTATCACTTTGTAGGAAATTTAATGGCGCATCTTTTCTCTTAAGAAAAAAGTTCTATCTTTTACCGATTCCATAAGAAATCAAAAAAACTGAATTGTTCTGAGAGGTAAATTTACTAAATATTTTCACTTCAACTTGCTCCAAAAGACAAAGTTCTTAATATTTTAAGATGAAAATTTAAGAACTTGTCCTTCAAACTATTTTTAAGATAATGTGCAATTGAAAATTTATTGGTTTTGTTATAGAGGGAATTTTGAGTAAGCCTAATCTTCCAGTGAAAGAAATGTTTATTAGAATATAATAAAGTTATCTGAAAAATATTATCTTAATTGAATCATTCGTTTGCAAAAAAAGAATCATTCAAATAGCATTGATCGAGTGCGTGAGAGGTGATAACTTCGGAGCCTCGGCCTGCTCGACCACAGCTTCGCGTTACGTCTTTGGGCCCCTGTACTAGCTACTCTGCTTGTTATTTATGATCGTATTTTTATTTCAATTTCGGAAAGGACATTTTAAAGCCTTTAAAACATTTAAACGAGCTACCTGGACCTTTAAATACATTATGTATTCTAGCAGGCTGAATATATAAATTCAAAATAGGAATATGATAAATCATATATCATTATTAATCATTTATTGAGTGCTAACGTACAGTTATAAACTTTTAAATATTAAGAATTATTTAATAAAAGCTTCAAAATAATATTCAAAATCTAATAATGTAGATCCAAATATTCAATTGTACTATTATTCAGTTGCATTTTCTGAGACTTAGTGGAATTATTACTGTTACTCTTATTTTTACGAAAAAAATATTTTGGATTAATATTTGGAAACATTAAATTTTTAATTAACTTATTTCTTTCTCTGCATTGGCCTGCGCAAAACGTTTCTAAACACTTATTGAGTGCTGTGACACCTTGTGCAGTTCCATCGTGTTACACTATTTCATGGAAACCCATTTGAACAGTTAATATTACCCTACTAGTAGTACTATAAAGTACTCTTTTGATTGATCTGGGAAAAATATACGTGGCTACTTGGGTTGCGGATCGATCACGGATCAAATACCTTTAAAACTATAAAATTGGCCCATCAGTTTTAGAGAAATCTTGATTTTTGGAATTTGGTGTATACCTTCTGAAACAAAATTTGTTTGAAGGTGTTACTTTGCGTAAACACAACTGGAGCAGCTCATTTATGCTCATCCTGTTACGCCTTAGAAATGGCGTGACATTTGCTCAATTTTTACTTTGGTACGTTAATGATCTAAAAAATAATTAAAATAATACTTTTGTGGACTAATGTACTAAATTCGATTAAATGAAAAAATTACGTATTGGGTATTTCACACAATATTTGCCACCAAATTTTTTTTACGTAAAATATATATTTTTTTCTTGTTTAACACTCTAAAATAGTCAATACGTATGTTTTACTGCAATATAACAAGCAAAGCTTTCGAGAAAATTTTTTAAAACATTTTATGTTCATAAAATAGTAACTTTTTGCAATTGCTTATACTTCAATATTAAGCAAAGAGATAAAAATTCATACAGTAGATAAAATGTGGGTCTTTTCCTCAAATTTCAATTAAAGTATACTAAAATCAACTTTAATTATTTATTTAATATAAATAAAATATTTATAAACGAATAAGTTTTTTCAATTACAACCTGTTTTTTAATTTTTTTATTTTAAAAAGTGGACTAAACGTTTTTCTTGATCTGGTAAAAATTTGGGAGTGGTTAGTCAAATACTTTTGAATCAATGAATTTTTGAATAGCGGCTCGCGCGCTTGAAGTGTACCGCAAGGCGACTCACTCGGACTGGGACTCGACTGCCTACGCGACAAGTAAAACACAACCATCCACTTGCACAATCGTATATTTTTATGTTGTTAATTTAACATATTCAAGATTCATTGCTATTCAAAAATTTGACGACCCATTCCCAAATTTGTATGAGATCAAGAAAAACGTTTAGTCCATTCTTTAAAATAAAAAAATGAAATAAAACACGTCCAAATTGAAAAAATTTATTTGTTTATAAATATTTGATTTATATTATTAAATAAATAATTTAAGTCGATTTTAGTATACTTTATTCGAAAGTTGAGGAAAAGGCCCACATTTTATCTTCTGTATGAATTTTTCATATCTTTGTTTAATATTGCAGTATAAGCAATTGGAAAAGGTATTTTTTTATGAACATGATTTTTTTTTATTTTCTCGAAAACTTTGTGTGTCATATTGAAATAAAAAATACGTATCGAATATTTTTGAGTGTTAAACAAGAAAAAAATATTTTACATAAAAAAATTTTTGGTGGCAAATATTGTGTGGAATACCCCATATTTAAAATATCATTTAAATGCAAAAGTGAATGCTTACGTTTTATAGTAGGGGAGAGACGGTGCGTTTGGGGCAGTAGAACGATCGCACGGTTCCAATAGCGCCAATAGCAAAATGTTCGCACCTAACAAAAAAATTACTGTGGCAAAATGTTGTACGATAAATAGTTTTTGAACTATTGAGAGTTGTAAATAACCAATGGGAGCCCGCTATTCCCACGCGTATATCTGCATCTGCTAGTATTAATGTTCGATTTACATCACTCTCTCACATTTTTTTTTTAGTTTTTAGTAATTTCTTGCACCAAATTGTACATAAAATAAGTTAATATCACGAACTTGTCGCGTGATTATTATCCAAATATTGTGTTGTCTCAGTAAAATCTTGGTTCGCGACAACAATTTAATTCTAAAGAAATGTATTAGCACAAGCCACAAATTTTCTGCAACAAGGAAAAGAAAAGAGCCATTTACCTACAAAAAAGAATTTTTAAGATGAAATTCGGAGCCAGCATCCAGAATTAGTGCTTTAATTTCTTTACAATACGCAATCAATTTCGCTGAATCTAAACAAAAATTTGTTTTGATACTTGTGCTAATACATTTTCAAAACAACATTTTTGCTAAGAACCACAATTTCACTCTGAAAAAAAAATTTTACTATAAATTCACAAAAACTTCGTGACCTTGACCTATCGTATGCAAACTTTTGTACAAGACAAAAAACTCTTATACACTTAATAATTGGGCCTTTTCGGGCCCTATTAAGGTGCTGGCTGGCACAGCATGAAAATCAAATTTTCAAGAAGTACTTAAACTTTTACCTACGCAGATAAATCTTCAATTAAAAAATATCAGTTTCCAACAAAATAGTTAAACTTTCAACCAAAGAAATGAATTTTCAACTTAAAAATAGGAATCTTCAACAAAAATTTATACTAAAATAGATGAATATTCAAATTAAAGACAAATTAAAAAAACAATAGTTGAATTTTCTTCCGAAAAAGATTTCAATAAAGTTTCCTGAATGTTTTAAAAATTGTTGGCTGGGTGCGTTTTTTACTCATCATGTTTCTTTGGCGCGTAAAGTTAAATTAATAATTGCTTTCTGTACAATTATTGCATGTTATTTGTTTCATGAAATAAAAGTGTCTCGACCCCCCCCCCCCTTGAGCCGTTACGGTTCGTTACAGGGTGTGGGGTAGGTCTTAGAGAGAGTCTATAATCCGTTACATAATTTAAATACGGCCCGTTATTGTATTTTCACATTTCCAGCCCTTTTACGATACGGAATAACTGCATCGCTTGAAGTATTTCTAAATTAAATAATTTTCTGATAGTTTTTTTATGCAAGTTCCAAAACCAGTTTCAGACATTAAAATAGATTTATAACATTTTTTTTACATTGTTCATCATCTGTAACCTTTGCTGAACTATGCTACGCATATTTCTTTAAAACTAAATTTTTAGAAATATTTCACTCACTTCAAAAGTAATGATTAGATTTAAAAAAATTTAATCGGTATAGCAGTTATCATTTTATTTTTTTTATTTT
>NC_046662.1:107653381-107656935 GCF_010883055.1 Belonocnema kinseyi
TTTTTGTTTCTCTGTAGCTCGGATCTTGATGGCCAGATCTAGAAATGTTAACACTTGTCCAAGGTGACCCATTTTGACCTGATTTTAGAGGTATAAATGCCCAGAGTTCAGTTTTTTGTAAATAGCTCGTTTCGGGGTTGTCACAGAAAAAAGTTCCTAGAGAATAAATACACGAGGACTTAATTATGCGTAAGCTAAAAAAAAAGAAAATGTTCCTACTCCCAATCGGTCCGAAAGCCGTGTTGGTTCAGTCAAAAAAGACTAAAAATAGGCATATTTGGAAGGTCATTACTCGTGACCTATTGGGAATAGGGCGACGACCAACTAATGTAAATAACTCTGCCCGTCCACCCTACCGATAGAAATCTCAGGGTATATGCCAAAGATTCTCAAGGCTATGAGAAGCTCTGAGAAATTCTCCGCAGGCACTCAGGTAGGTATATTCAAATGTCCAGGTAGCTCGTTTAAATGCGTTGAAGGCCTTAAAATGTCCTTTCCGACATTGAAATAGAAATACGATCATAAATAACAAACAGAGAGGCTGAAATTGAAATAAGAATTTGATCATAAATAACAAGCAGACAGGCTGAAATGGAAATAAGAATTCGATCATAAATAACAAGCAGACAGGCTGAAATTGAAATAAGAATTCGATCATAAATAACCGACATAAGTAGCCGACACTCAAGGGTCCTTTTTTAAACTTTTGGATTAAAATTTAGAAATAGATTTTTTTAATTTCATAGTTAACAGTCTAAAACATAATAATTCGGAATCTACGGGTTTCAATGATTTCACGTATCTAACAAAGTGTTAATAATTCGAAGAAAAATTAAAAAAGGGATGGTCGGGTTAGCGACGGCCAACTACAGTAAATAACTCGGCCGACCCGGTACGTAACGAGTACAAAAGAAACATTACATTACCGTCGCATCACTCTTAAAATGACCACTAAAAGGACCTTGAAAAGGACCGAAATCTCTCCGAGTACCTCAGAGACTAAAACACTCAAATCGAACCTACAGACAACGATTGAACAACGGGTCAGGCTATTTTTCCTGGGAGTGTTCTGAAATTTCTGTCGGTCGGGTAGCGAAAAAAAAAACAGAATTTTGAGATTGGCTTTGGGGCAGCTGATTATAAATCTGGGGTCAGATTTTAAAGATTCAAAATGGCGGACCCAATATGTTGCCAAAGATGAAAAAATTTCAACGCATTTGTCTAAAAATTGTTATTTGGGGGGGGGGGGGGCTTTTGAAATGGCTGCTCACGAACCTGGGGTAAAAGTTTTTTAATTTAAAATGACGGATCCAATATGGCGACGGAAATTTGTAAATTAAAACGTATTTGGGTAAAAACAGTTACGTGGAAATCTTTGGTGTAGCTGATTACGAATCTGATGTCGACATTTAGACCTTTGGTATTGCATTTGTGAGCAGATTAATATATCATCGCATTAAAACGCGAGACAAACAGTTCGACGTTCAAGGTAGTCTTAGCCGTGAGTTTTAGTTAAACTTACTATTAAATAAAGACTACGATTCTTGCTAAAAAAGTTTTGAAATCATGGACTGAACCTCATCTGGTGCAAATGAAGTCATAATAATTCTCAATTAAAAATTACAGAGTTTATTATGAAATTAAACACTACAAATGAGCGATCTTCCAGGGCTTCGGTTTCCTCTTACCATAAAAATGCATTTTCCGCGATATTGAAAACAATTTTTCCCTGTCCATTACCATCCAAAATCAATCTTACACACTCATCCACAGTCAACTGTCCCTCTTCCTCTCCTGTACATCTCTCTAATACAGGCATCTCCAGAGAGGGGAGTTCGACACAAACACCACATGTTTGAACTTTGAGAAACGTCATAACTGCACGAAAAGCGATTTGGGACTTTAACCCTACCACCAACCTCCACTCTCTGCCGGAAAGGCTTCGTGGTTGTTCGTGATGCGAACACGTGACATACATGGCAAATTTCAGTACCGCAAATAAGTTTTGAAGTAGGTGCTTTAGGGCGACTGATTTGAAATGCAATATTTTCATTTTAATACTGTAAAATTCAACCCGAACGAAAGAGAAATGTTTATTGATATCCTAAGCTTGAAAAACTATACCTTTTTACGACAGGAATATGATTTTATCAATATTGCAACAATTTTAAAATATGGTTGGTTAATATATTATATCATTTTACTTTTTAATAATAATTAAAGGAAATGTATAAGCGCCATAACTTTAAATAGGTGTGTTGCAAGACCCTAATTTCAAGTAATTTTGCCAATTTTTTTGTAAAGTGTAAGTTAATATTTAAAAAATGTTGAAATCATTGCCCTTCAATGTTTATAAAAGTTCATAAATTGAATGTGAATTTATTGCAATACAGTAATATACTGTAGAGAATGTAATTGCCTCTTTTATTTCTTATTGGAGGGAAATTAAATAGTTCAATGAAAAAGGCCTTAAAATTCTCTAATGCAATAAACTTGTAAAGTTGAAAATTTCGCTGAGTTTTTTCTAAAAAAAAACGGGTTATGCAATTAATCGTTACGCGATTATTCGAAGATTAATTTCCAAGTTTCTGCAAACAAAATATTGTGTACTTTCCTTTTTTGTAAAACTTATGCATTCTTTTACGGCTAATATATTAATTATTTAAATTGCAAACTACTTAATTTTATTTTAAATTCAGTCGCACTAAGACACCTTCCGAGATACTGCGTATCTACAGCACTGGATACCTCCCTTCCATTTCAGAAACCGACCACCACCGAAGCTGAGTAGCGAAACTGGTGATAGAACTCAAACATGTCGTGACTGAGTCGAACTCCAATTCCTGGACAGTTCTGCTATAATACATGTGCCCTTGACTCCATTTTGTATCCACATACTCTTCATAAATTCTCCTCTTCATCCATCCAATATCTGCATGCTCTCAATACTTCTCCCATTCAAAACCGTGCAACCCTACTCCATTTTTCTTCGTTTTTAAATTTTTTTTCAGATATTCTGGTTCCGTGAACCCCTTGACCATCATATACCATCTATTGTACCTCGAATCTATAATCTTTGTCCATCTCTCTTCTTCTTGTTTTGCTAATAGCTCTAACACTATGTCTCTCTATGTCTAACTCTATGTCTCTAACTCTATGCCGATCACTTTACTCGCACATTCAATTATTTTCCTCACCTGCAGCTCGTTTCCTCCTTCTGCCTCAAACCAAAAATCTAGGTAACAGAACTCCTCCACAATTTCCGCTTTTTGTCCGTTGACCTTCCAAACGTATTTTATTTTGCTCTTTCTATTTCTGAAGCACATAACCTTTGTCTTATCTACGTTCACCGACAAATCTTTTGCTCCCACATACTCGTCAAAGATTCTCATCATTAGGTTCACGCCCTTCTCATCATCAGCTAACAGAACTACATCCTCCGCATATGTTAGAGAGTATACCAGGTGTATACATATGAAACCGGTATTGCCATCTAGCGGCCAGTAGGCACACTTGTAGGCACTGTCGGAACTTACCATTTGTGCTAATTGGCG
>NC_046662.1:107657035-107670238 GCF_010883055.1 Belonocnema kinseyi
TCCATAAATTGCCTGAGAGGTGGACAAAATGTGTAGCCAGCGAGGGCGCATACTTTGAATTAAATATTTGTTATCATTCTCTTGAAATAAATGTGTTTTTTTTCTTGAAAAAATACCGGTTTCATATGTATACACCTGGTAGTTTACTATTACCCAAAACCGTTCCTCCTTTCCCTTTCTCCTTTAGCTTCTGCTCTAAGTCTGCCAGCAGCATATTAAATATTAACGGACTCAATGGACACCCTTGCCTTAGACCTCTTCTTGTCCAGAAAACCTGCCCTTTTTTTCTTTCCTATTTTCACCCTAAACCTGGTTTCAGTAAACATTTCTTTTATCATCTACACCAACTTTTCCTTTGCATCATTCTCTTTCATTGCCTGTCAGCACTTTTCTGTTCACTGATCAAACGCTGCTTTGAAGTCTACAAACAATGCGATTCTCCAACCTTTTTGATAAGATTTCTGCATATATTTTATAGCCGACTGACATGAGAGTGATCCCTCTGAATTCCTCTACCTTCTCCCCTTCCCCCTTTTTGACAAGCGATACCACCAGTCCTGTCATCCACTCTTCTGGGCTTCCTTCTCCTTTCCAAACCTTGTTGCAGATCTTCCACATCCCATCCCTAACTCCTTCTCCATACTTAATCGCTTCGTTCTCCATCCCATATTCTCCTGTCGCCTTGTTTCTTTTTAGCCTATCTACTGCCTCAACCACTTCTTCTCTTGTTATTTTGTTCCCTTCCTCCATTTCTCCTTGTACTATCCTTCTTTTTTCCCCCAATAAAAATTAAACATAATTTTCTAAAACATCGGAATATTTTCTTCAATTTTCCAAACCTAACATTTTAAATCAAAACACAGAAGTAAAATTCTGAGGGCTTACTACCCGCTGTTAGACTCCGATACCCGAAAAGTATTTACAGCCCGCTATACTACTCATACGTTTATTTTTAATGTTAAGTTTATATGATTGCAAGATAAAACTCAGGTTCTACTATGAATGATTCTTGATTTGCGATCTCATGGGATCACAATCTTATTATCTTAAAAAGTATTTTGAACACATCTTTTGTAAAGATATAAATTATCATCAAAATATCGTCCATATTTTAACATTTTAATATGTGTAGTACAATTTATAACTGGTTCACATAAAACATTAATTTGTGGGAAAAAGTATACAAAACTTTGATAAATTATCATAATAAACTATATTTTAGTAAGAAACTTGTTTAAATTTCGTCAAAGTAGGACACTCGTTTATTATTACATAAGTCAGTTGATACAATAATTTTTTTAAATCTTTTTTATTTTTTCCTTAAGTTAATCTGATCTGCCATTATTATTTATTATACCTATGATTATACCCAAAAAGAGTATACTAAAAGGGGCTGTGCACTGAGTATTCCGGAAGTCAGAGACTAACGGACTTATCAGAGATTTTTTGTAACAATTTTTCCAAGGAACAATGTTACTTTCAGAACTTTTTTTCATATATCGCTTCATTTCCGAGAAAAGTGGATATTTCAATTTAAAAAACAACTTATATTGAAAAACGGCTCCGGCGAAGATTTGGCTTTTTATGGAAAAATAGTTGTAAGACAACCCAGATAAAAAATCAAGAGAAAAATTTATGTTGAAGTAATTTCACCGAAACCATATTTTAACGTTCTGAAGGTTCGTTTTAAATGTTTTATTATTTAACCATATAGAGGCTTCAAAATTAAAACAGTGAATAATGAAAGTTATGAAAATATTTACGTTCTGAATTGTACAATTAATTCAATATTTTATTATTTGCTATTTTAATTTTGAAGTCTTCATATATGAGTTAAGCATTTTAACTTTAAAAACAAACCCTTAGACAGTTAAAAGTGTTATAAAATTTATTCACATTTTCACTTATTTTTTCTTCCTGTGAGCTTCCTTTTTACATTATTTAAAGTTTTAGAATCCAAAAGAATAAATGAAAGTACCGAAAGCATTCTTGATTAAAGTTAAAACTTGATGTAGAATAATAAAAAGTTCAACATTGGGGCTTCGAATCTGCTTCCATGACTCATTACTTTAATTTAATAAAAATGATTAATTAACAATTTAAAAAATTCAGTCAGCAGTCTATAGATATATACAAATGCTCCTGCAAATGCGAGGTATCGACTAAGTCTCTTGCACACGTCTCGTTGCGCATATCCGAACCTAATCAGACGGCTGGATTCACCGGCTCGGTTTCCTCTTGGGTTTCCCGAATACTCCCAATACTACCACTCGACTACTCAAAGAATGCTCAGAGATCGCTCGAGGCTACTACTAAATCCCAGAAGGATTCCCATGCTCGCTAGATTCAAATACTCGATTCGAGCTACTAGTCAGGAGAATTACACAGTGTACAGTCCCTCGAGGTGAACAAAATCGGTTGCCTTTGAGTAAAGAAAAAGCGAGTCTGAATAGTGCTTTCAAAGAGCCATCCATCGGAATTCGGGGTCTCCATGGCTATCACTTTTGAAGAGTACATAAATTAGACGAAAAACATTTTCCAAAATACCTACAATTTTGTAATTGGTAGCTAGGAAGGTATGTCCATGATCCAGATTTTGTACAAATCATTCTTTCTACTCATAAATGGACCTTTACAAAGACGGTATATTCAATATGCATACCTGGAATCATCCAAACCGTATCCTCCATTTCTCATATACATTATTATGAGTAATTTAATTTACACTAATTTAGTCCGGTTGTTAGTTTGGCTCATTTGAATGGAGAAATATACGCCCAATTTCTGGAGAGAAAATTGCTTCCACTTCTCAAAGAAGTACCTTTAAATATTTGACAGAAGCTCATTTTCTAAGAAGTTGGAGCTCCTGCACACAGTTCGCTCTTTGCAAGAAAAGTTCTCAATTAGGTGTTTCACAATTTCTGGATCGGAACGCATGTTCCCCTCGCTCAATCACCAGCAAGATAAACCAATCACACTGTGACTTTTTTTTGAGACTTTATAAAAAAAGAAGTATACCAGGCATCAGTGCATACCAGGGAGGAACTGCTTATTAGGCTGGGAGATGCATTTGCCTTAATTATCCCCGAAATGCTTACCAAGACTCTTTCCATATATATAAAATTGCTCTTATCAGCCTTAAAACACTCTTAAACAATTTAAATTTTAGGCTTAGAGGCTTTAATATGACTAGAATACTGAAAAACATTCCTCAATTAATATATGAAATCAAAAAATAAATTTGAAAATTATAGTACGGTAGACAATGCACCCGAAGCAACCTTTTTCTATTGTTCAGCGCTGGACTCGGTTTCGAAGCTGGACGGCTCTCAACTGGCGGCTTCTGCATTATGTTACAGGGGACATTTAAATGGAATATAGTACATGAACTCTGTTGCGCCCTGCCATGGAGGTCAAGTCGAAGGCGCGCACAGTGGGAGAAAATGCACTTTTTCATTCAAAAATGTCCAGAGCCTTCAATTTTGGTCCGATTTTCATTTTTTTGTTTTTAATTAAACTTCATTAAATTCTATAGAACTTGACGCTCCGAAATTTTGTCTCCTTTATTTGTTTATTAATAATTTTGTCACTCAAAGAAGGGAAAAACTGAAATTTTGTACATAACAATTTGTTGCGTTTTTATAACTGATTAGGTAAACGTTTATTATCCCATTTGTTTGTTATAAACCAATTTTATGAACAAAGTAGCAAATAGTTTCCATTGAGTACTCAAGTCAAATGCTAAATAGAGGTCTTAATGAGACATTTCTACCCCCACTTTTCGACCTCCATGGTAGGGCGTAACAGAGTTCATACACTATTCCATTTAAGTGTACTCCTGTAACATAATGCAGAAGGCGCCAGTTGAGAGCCACAGCGATCCATTCTGAAAAATGCATACTGTATTAAGACTGTATTGGTCTGGGGAAACAAGGTTACACAGGCCGATTTTTGTCGTTAAGATCAATTTTCTTTTTCCCAAGGGTATTGTGGACTCTATCTGAGCACATGGACATTTATTAATTTTTTCAAATGGACTTGAGTTTTTCATAAAAATGAGACCTACGTTGTTGTCTCTCTTGATAAAAAAAACTACCCAAAAACCTTGAAGAACCTAATTTCTAATTATGCTACCGTTATTATTTTTTGTCCAATCTTTTACCCAGATGAACCCGGTTTTTTATCATGGCCACTTGCTATGATGTAGTTAAAAAATTACGAGCGTGGTGTAGTTTGGAGCTCGTCCCTTATCGCTGTCATACTTAAACAGCGGCCGCGAGCTTTGAAGCTGATTGTTATTTTTTATTAAACTTTTACTCGAGTAAACCCGGTTATACATCATAGCCACGGACTAAGTCAAGTAACTGATGGGATTAGAATGTTATAAGTTAATTCAACTAATTTAATACAATGCTTGAAACTTCCTGCGATGATGTTGTAGGTATACAATTACAAACGGCCACGAGCGTTGGAGGTGACAACAGTCACCTCTGGATGCTTTCTTAGAGCTACCATCTGCCACTCCACGGATTTTTAGTTGCTAACTTCCTGATGGTCAAGAAAGTTTCTTACAATCCGACAAGTGTTTATTATAACCGCCTTCTGAGCTGCTGCCAATACCCTACTGACTCATAAATGTTGAAGATGTTCATTGCATCTTGCGTGCACATTGCCTGTAGACGAAATCACAATGGGATGAATAGACGCATGTTTCACATTCCTCCATAAGGTCTTTACTTCATGCCTTAACTCGCTATACTTGTAGAGCTTGGTTGTATAGGTTGACTGCAAATTTCGTTTAAGCAGACAAGCAATGTCGATGATGTAGATTCTTCCACCTGTTTTTTTCTCGCACCACAATGTCAGGTCGATTGGCCCGGATGTGATGTTCCGTTTGGATAGTAACATTCCAATATAAGATGTAATCTTCGCTTCCTAAAATGGGCATTGGAAGGTATCTATAGAAAGGCATCCATTCTTTTAAGAGTCCTAGGCTTAGGGCAGGTTGTTGATGTATAATGCCCGCTACATCATTATGTATGTGCGTATATTCTCTCTGAGCCGTTACGCGACAGCCATCAATAATATGCTCGATGTATTCGTTGGTATCTCCACATAATCGGCACCAGTCAACCACGTCTCGGTTTAACACGGGTTTGCGATAATTCCTGGTTCTGACAACCTTGTCCTGTATCGCAATGACGAATCCTTCCGTCTCTTGATACAAAACACACTTTCTTAGCCAAATATTGGATGGCTCATTATCCAGTTCATTTTGATCTAACGTTTTGGGGTGCTCGACATGGATGGCTTTCTGCCTCCATTGTATTTCTAATTCCTCTATGATTTCTACCCTGATATTGAAGGCCCTATCTGAGGACAAATTTAAGGGCGTACAGTCAAGATCCGCTTTACAGATGCTACTGTAAAGCGCAACATTTCGTTTTCCGTTAAAATAGTCTTGCAACTGTATAACTTGTGACTCACACAGTTTTTTGACATCTAAAACGCCCTTACCTCCTATATGTCGTTTTAGAACTATCCTTTCAATCGCTGAATTTCTGTGGTGCATCCGGTGCTTCGTCATTTCTACGCGAACAATTCTGTTTAACTTTTCAAGGTCGGTGTTAGACCATTTTATGAGCTCGAAGGAGTACGTGAGGACAGAGATGGGATATGTATTGATTGTCGTGATTTTCTTTGCCGAGTTGAGAAAACTCTTCATAATCGATCTGAATCCCGTAGTTTTAAGACTTTAAGCAAATTGTCATGCGACACAGAAGGAAACGCTTGCTTGTAGTCAATGTATGCCATGTGTAAGTTTCTTTGATGCTCGCGAGTTTTTACAACATCCTTTTTGTTCTTCTGTAAGAATGGCATTATCGTTGCAATGAGAATATACCTTATCTTCAGTGATAGCTGTAAGACATTTATAAATTGTTGGAAGACAGGCTATTGGTCGAAATTCAGATGGATTTTGAGCGTCTGGTTTTTTTGGTAACATATACGTAGTACCCTGGAGCATAAAGCTTGGCATCAGATCTGAGTGTTCAATGATCTTCTGAAAAGACCTTGCCAACGCAAGATGCACACTCGTCAGGTACTTGTACCAGAAGTTATGCACCATGCCCGGACCTAGAGCTTTCCAATTACTTGTCCTTTTCAAGCCCGCTGAAACATCAAAAGCTATGATGTTTGTCTGTTGCATTTCCGGGCTATTGCTTGCCCTTGCTTCCTCCAGTTTGAACCACGCAGTGTCCAAATTGCATCCGTTCATTTTTTTCCAAACACCCGACCAGCAGTTAGTCATATCTTCCAATTGAGGGACTTCACTGTCTTGCTGCTTATTTGGCTTTACTCTCAGTTCACGATAGAACCTTCTTTCATGTGTCTGAAAGTTTCGATTTTGTTCCCTTCGCGCCCTACTTTTCTTCAACCGACGCAATCTGGCAGTAAGAACATCAAGTCTCTGTCGTTGGTAGTCTATAATCTCATCCAATATTGCTGGTGTTAATGTCTCTATGTGCCGAGGGTGGATGATTTTAGTAACATGGTTTATCAGATTTCTGGTTCTATTTCCTTTTTATATTGAGTTAAGCGACTCAATTTGCACCTTACTTTGCTGACATCCATATCCAACCTGACCTTCCATGGTTAATCTTGATCCCTTGCTTGGACAAAAACTGCATTTGCAGGCCTTGTTTTCCGGCCCAAAGTTCTAGCGGTCGCCACAGCTGCACAGTATACAAGAGTTTGCATCTCTAAAGCCGTTTGTGCTACGTTCAAATACGTAGGTAAAACCTTGCTGTCCAGATGTGCTATTAGTGCACGCAGATCATTTGTGATGTTTATTTTGGGCAGCTAATGCCTTAGTGTTGATTCTACACATCTGAACTCTAGTAAAGCATGACGAAAGTTCCTTTCAAGGTGCTATAGTTTTTCTGGGATTTCCCTATCCACATCATCGTTATTATTATCCGGATGTGGTTCTAATGGATCCGGTACATGACGTTCATTATCCCTAGCACCTATGCCTTCAGCATCAATCCAGTCTTCGTTATCCACATCTTCCAAGGCGAGTCTCATCAATAGGAAGCTGCTGTTCCACTTCCATTTTGATAGCAGCTATTTCAACAGCCGAAAGCAGTTTTTTTACAGATATTGAGCGTTTTTGATCTGCCAGATTCTGCTCATTTATTGTTGTGTCTAGCTCTGGGTATTTAAATAAGAAGAGTCTATGATGTTCTCTCCTCACACTTTGCCCACATTTCGCTGTCAAAAAATAAAGGCGCATAACATCTGTGTTCATATGGTATGTCCATTTTCGTTGCTTTTTTTGTTGTTAAACCTCTGCTTCTGCGTCTGGTGGTATAAAGCCATCCACCTCTGGAGGATGTGGTGGTTTTAGATCATCAATAGGTTGAGGAAGAAGATCAATTGCTCTTGCTTGACCGTTTGACGCAGCTTCCAGTTAATGTTCCACTGCTTACCGTTTGTCGCAGATGTTCTTGCTTGCCAGCTGTTTGTTTAGTGAGATCTGTCTGACCATCTTGCAGCTCACCGTCGCCACCGTCCCGGATTCTGTGGCCCCAGCTGTGGCTTCAGGGGTGCTTCAACGATCCTCGGGAAGCGGCATGAGTTTCAATATTTCTAGTATGCTCTCCATCGTTATTTGGGTTTTGGTGTTCTGATTAGTCCCTCTCCTCTTCGTTATCAGCCTATTTGGCATGGGAAATCCTGTCAGTAGCAATGCTACGGCCAACATTGCCGTCAGTCATGAGAGGAAAGGTCAAGCCCTACCGCGACATCAACGACATCAAATTATTATTATTATACCATTAAGCCATTTACCTCTTGGGTTGGGCGTGACTTACTTGGTGAAGAGGGGATTACTGTGAGGAAGGAGGTATAGGTTGTTTAAAATGATGAAGAGCCTCACAAAGTCGTCATTTGAGGTTCCCCACTCGCGTCCATTAGTATCCAAGGTATTTTGTTTGAGGAGCAATTCGCTCGACTGACACTGTTTTTTATTAACTATTTGTCGCCATACTTTTCTGTCCTGGCATACTTCTCTAGCTTTCTTTACGCCTAGGCATTTTCTCGCAAGCTTTCGTGTTTCTGTGGCTTCTTATGTCTCTTCTGATTAGGATCTCATTCACACATTCTAACCGTTTTTTCCGCAGTCTGCCCCTGGGCACGCTGCAATTTACTTTACCTTCATACACTTTTTTCGTTAGTCCTTCATCTTTCATTCTTTCAAAATGCCCGAACTAGTCAACTAGGCGTTTCTTCTGCACCACATTCTTTGAGGATTATCTCGTTACTTAGTTTGTCCATCTGAGTTTTCCCACATATTATGCACAGGAATTTCATGTCAATCGTGCTGATTTTACTCATATCCTTTTTTTATAGGTCCATGTCACGCTACCGTATAGCATAGTCAGCACAAATATAGAATTATGTATTGCCATTTTAGCTTCATTTGATATATTTTTACTTCTGACAAATGGGCCCTGATCTACCGATAACCGTCTTACTCTCGTTTATGCGCCTGTCTAGCTCCTCAAATATCTTTCCGTCCCTAGTGAATAAGCTACCAAGATATGCGTACTCATCATCTTGTTCTATTCTCTCATCATTTAAGACAATTTTTCATATTATTTTCTCACTCTTTCCTTCGAACACCATAGTGTTTGTTTTATTTAGATTAATTTTAAGGCCTATGCTCTTCATGCTTGTATTCAGTTTGATTCAGAATTCGTTTTAAGTCTTCGATTAATTCTGCATAACAAGCTTATGATATGCAAACGTCATTCATAGACACTTGTCCAGGAATACCACCTTGATCAAAGAGTTTTAGGACTTTATTTTTAAAATCAAAAATACAAGCTTATTCATCATAATCGATATTGTCTGCTTCAAAGTACTCCTTATCGACTGCAACGCACTTATGCCAGCGCTTGATCCAAACCTCGGAAACATTTTTTTATAATCGGTTTGCGATATAGCCATCAGAGCCATCTTTGATTTTGCCATGACCTCAGCTCGGGTGCTGTAACGCGTTCCGCGGAGCGGTTTCTTCATTTTCTCAATCAGCATCGGTTTTCGCTCCGCGAAACGCGTTACAGCACCCGAAATGAGGTCATGGAAAAATCGAAGATGGCTCGGATGGCTATACCGCAAACCGATTATAAAAAATGTTTCGAGGATTGGATCAAGCGCTGGCATAAGTGCGTTGCAGTCGATAGCCATGATGACATTATGCAACCTTGTCTAACACCTTATATAATGTCGAACCAGTCACTCAGTTTTCCATTAACCCTTATACTCACTTGGCTACGAGTATATATTGCTTTTATGAGCCATCCATTGACTCCGTACTCTTTCAGGACTTCCCATAGTTTACTTCTACCCATCTCGTCAAATGCTTTTTCTAGACCAACAAATGCACAGAAAACTTTTTTTCCTACTCTCAAACTTTTTTCTGTGATCTGCCTTAAGTTAAATATATTTTTCCCATATTTTTTCTTCGGTTATTTTCATTACTCTACGTGTAAGTATTTTTGAGTATATTTTATTTACGGTACTTAATAAGCTGATACTTCTTTAATTATTGCAGTTGCCTTCATCTCCCTTTCTTTTGTATATTAGTACGACATTCGCTTTTTTCGAGTTTTCTGAAACTTCTCCCATCTCGATACATAAATTTATCAATTCGTAGTCTATGATGTAAGTATTGGCCACCGTATTCAAGCATTTCAGCGTTAATCCTGTCTACAATATCAGCCTTACCGTGTTTTGTGTTCTTATTTATATATCTACCCTGAGTGACACAGGCTTTCTCAATTGAGTTTTCGAACGCATCATATGTTTTACATCGGAATTGTGGTGCCCTATAGCTTTATCGTCTAATAATTTCAATGCATTGTTCCCTCCCTGAAAATCACGAGAAGGATAAATAATTTCTATCTTCGGTGACATTTATTGATTTTAAAAGAATGGATAAAAGTTAATCGACAAAATCGATCTCATAAAAATAAAAAAATAAAAGTTTTTAAATATGCAAACATTTCAATCATATAACTGGAAGTGATGCAATATTTTCTGAAAACGATGAGAAGTTTCAATAATTTGCAACTCCGCTCACTCTTTTCCTCATTTAAAAAATACACAAGATTTTCTTGTCAAAATAAGACCTTTTTTTTGTTTCCCTTGATTAAAAAACTACTTAAAAAATTTTAAAAACATCGATTCCAATAATGCCACCAGAAATAATTATGTACTATCAGCAAAAAAGGTTCCACTGTGACGACAAACTCTCATCTTTTTCTTTTAATAAACAAAAGCTTACGCGCCGATATAGAATCACATTGGGATAAGTTTCAAGTACCTTACGAACACGACATTTGTTCCGGAAATCATTTTATTTATTCGTGAAAGCTCAAAAAAGATCAGGTTGTTTTGCCTTCACGTGAATGCTATAAGATATGAAGTTTTGACATGCCCCAAAATCTGTACATGAAGGGTAACAAATAACATGTCTGCATGGGATTGAAAGGATTTTTCGAATATTTTTACATTTTCTACTAACGGTAATTGTAAACTCCAAAAAAATCATACTGGTTTTGTAAACAGATTTTTCAATTGAGTCAATACAAGAAGGCATAAATATCCAACGCCCTTAAGAAAGAAGTTCGCATAATCTGAATATCTTCTAACAATTTGCTTTAATAGATCTTTATTCAAGCAATACAACTGCGAGGGTCAATTTTAGAGTCAAGGTTTCATCTATTTTCTTAAAAGACCTGCATGTCAGGAAATGTAGTACTTTTTATTACAGCTTATATTAGGGTAGCTGGTTAATAATCTCTCAAGTACTTTTATTACTCTTAGTTTTTTAGACTTGATAACATTTGAGATGTACATTAAGATCCACGAGAAGCAGGTCAGGTCCCGAGACAGGGCTAGTCGCCACCCTTGCTAACCTGTAAAAAAACTAGAAAAGTTTAACAATTGAGCTGCCGGATCGAAGAAGGGCACATAACTGATTTCGCTGGAAGTGGGAAGGCACCTAGAAGCTAGCTTTCTTAAACATGTTCGAATTTTTATTTTTGAAGACTATATATGGATGCAGAGTTTGAATGTGCATCTTTTTCCCCAAGCAAAAAATTTTAGGTTTTTTCGTTTTATAATTAAAGCCAAAAAACTGGCTTTTTTTGTACACGTTAATTTTCATTCGTTTTTCACTTCAACTCGTACTCAGTCAGACAGTTTTAACGATTTTTAAATAAAATTTTCAGGGAATGTAGTTTGAAATGTCTTTCGACTGATAGAGCAACAGTAATTCAAAAATTTATTTTAAAAAATTGTTAATTTTTGTCCGATGTCTGGCGCTTATCGGCCTTTTCTAACTTCCAGCGTTTCGTTTATCGAGCAGATTTTGAGCAGCAAAAAATGTTCAGTGAGAAAGTTGTTGACAATAGTACAAAGAAGTTTTCTGGAAAATGTGAGCCCAATCGAATTGATATTCAAGAAATTATTAACTTCTGAATTCGATAGCGGCTAGTCAACTTACGCGCTGGCTTTAGCGAGTCTCAGATCCCATTTATAGTATAGTTCACAGACGCAAAAAGAAAAAACTAATCAAGTATTCAGGTAGTATGAAAAAATTATGCATAAATAAATAATAATACGCTCTATTACAACAGGAATCTAAAACAAATTTATTTCTCGATTTTTCACTTTTTCCAATTCCACGAATTTAAAGCATTGAAAAATTCTCGGAATTAAGAATCCGCTGAATCTCGACCATTAGGTGCTTATGTTTTCTTTTACTTTTTTACAGTTTGTCTTAACACTCAACGCGGCAGGTGTCTTCAGGTGATAGCATCAGCAAATATCCCTAGTGAGTGTGCGACACTCACCTGTCACGTTGACGGCGAAAAATAAGAACCATTCTATTGTACATAATATTAAATGAATAAATTCTTTAAAATTATGCACTAATATTTATTTATGCGTAATACTTTGATATTACCTGATAACATGATTAGTTTTTATTTTTGGCGTTGGTGAACTGTGTTATAAAATGGATCTGAGATTCTCGCCACAGCCAGCGCGCGAATCGTCTAGCCACTATCGACTTGAAACTTTAATAATTTCTTGAATATCAGTTCGATAGGGTTGACATTTTCCAGAAAAATTCTTCTTACTGTTTTCAATAACTTTCACTGAAAACTTTTTGTTGCTAAAAAATCGCTCGATAAACGAAACGCTGGAAGCTAGAGAAGTCCGATGAACGCCAGGCATAGAAAAAAATTAACAATTTTTTTAAAATAAATTTTTTAATTTCTGTTACTCTATCAGTCGAAGGGCAATTCAAACTACATTCCCTGAAAATTTTACTGAAGTGAAAAGCAAACCAAAATTAATTTTTACAAAGAAGCCAGTTTTTTGGCTTTGATTAGAAAACTGAAAAAGCTACAACTTTTTGCGTGAGGAGAAAAAGATGCGTAATGAAATTCTACACCTAGATATAGTCTTTAAAAATTAAAATTCAAAAATGTTTCTGAAAGCCTCCAGGGGTCTTCCCACTCCCAGGTAAATAAGTTTATGTGCTCTTCTTCGATCCTGCGTGGTCTAAATGGCGATTAGGATAATGTCATGACAAATACTAATTATAAAAAAAATTCTAAATGTTATGAAGTACTTTTGCGACACCATTATTTTTAAATGGTCGGTTTTGAAAATTACATTACAAATACTATTTGCAGAAAAATAATTAAGATTGATTCAAGTTTTTTTAAGATGCTGCTATTTTTGACATGTCCAGTGCGGTATAAACTTGGCCTGTCCCGTAACTGGTCAGTCTGACCTCAAGTGTAGTCAAATCTCAAGAAACTAGGAGTAATAAAAGCACTTAGGAGATTACTTACGAGCTCCCGGACTATTACTGTTGCCAAGAATAACGCCCTATTTCCACCCACATGCTCAGAATATAGTTCCCCAAATTTTTTTTCGTACAACTTTAACCCTTAAACGGCCAAAACGCTACTACCGGTACACTGCTTTTCAACGGCCAATAACTAAGACTATTCGACTCTAGAAAAAATTGAGACACATATATTTTTATTGCTTAAGATCTCCTCTTTCCGACGGTGCCAATGAAATTCCTCAAAAAATTTACTTATTATCCCAAAATGC
>NC_046662.1:107670338-107672484 GCF_010883055.1 Belonocnema kinseyi
ATATGTGTCTCAATTTTTTCTAGTGTCGAATAGTCTTAGTTATTGGCCGTTGAAAAGCAGTGTACCGGTAGTGGCGTTTTGGCCGTTTAAGGGTTAAGCAGATAATGCAATCCCGACCGTCGCATTTTAGCGCACAGATTTGATATACTATATGCTACTTAGGTTTACGCTTTAAAAAAGCATGCTTATTTGCATCTGAACTTAAAAAAGACGATCCGACGAGACCAGTTATCTAAAAAAGTTTACAAACATGAAAATAATAATCTTCTGTCTTATTTTTCGAAAAATCAGTCGATTTACTGTCACAACAAAATATTTGGATTAAAATTACGCAACAACTTCGTAATATTAACCTATTCTTTGCACAATTTCGTTCAAGACATTATGATTATGCCTATTGAATGAAAAACTACAAAAAAAAGACTTGAAAGAATTATGTAAATTGTACATCATTTCTCGCATGTTTATTTTCAATAGTTAGTGCAATTTTCAGTTAAGTTTTAATAACTTATTCATCCTTCACAAAAAAAAACTATTAAATAGTTATCATTTAGTTTTTTGATGTCATTTTTTAGAAACCAATATCCTTGCTTCGTATTTAAATCAGGGGAATCACAGAGCATGGGAGGGTGCTATGTTTTAAGAACACCACGTAGCTTCGAAATGGTTTGTCTCTAGTGAATATTAGAACTACTGACTTGAAGTGCCCCGCGTTCTAGTGTTCGCGCAAGATGCTTATGTACGCGCGAAAATAGCGATCTCCCATTGGTTCTTTACAACTCTCGATTGTTTTAAAACTATTGATCGTACTACATTTTTCACGGTAGTTTTTTGTTCAATTTTGTACAAGGAATATGTATTTACAAGATTTATGGTGAGTTCAGGATCGCCCTGTATATCATAATGTATACATATAGTTTTGACAAACACATTCTACAGTGAAGTAAACATATATCTTTTTTTAACCAGTATGAAGGTTTGAATTGAAGAGAATTGTGAAATTCCGATTTCATCGTTAACACAAACTTTTTCTATCCCATTTAAAATCTGATTCTTCCACCGACCTCTAATCCGCAAGAAAGTAATAGATTTTTCAGAAATTTAATTCCCTGCATTTCCGATATCGGCATATTAGACATATTAGATGTTTCCCAGTGTTTATTTAGATAGCTTATTTATTAGACCTTAAGTTTTCCACAAATTCATATATAATTGTAAAACCAAAATAGGTGAAATTTTGATTTGACTAAAAAATGTCATGTGAGGCAGAATGAGCCACTGTTCTGTGGCGGAATGAGCCACCTAATCCTGTGCATTAACCTAACCTCTTAGTGTAGCAGTCAGTAGGTTAGGATCAAATGTTTTCTATTATCAGATTGTGCAGGGTATTAATTATGGTGTAAACGTATAAAAAACTAATCTTGTCGACAAAAATTCTCAGAAAAAGTGTGACAGCCGCACTGTTATAGGTTTGATAAAATCAGGCTGTGTCCTACCGAAAGAAATCTCTTGAGTTTTCTTTAGCGAAATAGCTTGGCCCATTTGAGTCTATAAACAAAGTCGATTTGAAACAAAATAGTCTCGGAAATAGTTTGAGAGATTTGGGTCCTTTTCAAGATCCTTTTACTGGTCGTTTTAAGAGTGGTGCGACTGTAATATAATGTTCCTTTTGTATTCCTCACGTATCGGGCGGGCAAAGTTACTTACAGTAGTTGGTCGTGGCTAATCCGCTCTCCCCCACCGAAAGAAATCTTTGAGTTTTCTTTAGCGAAATAGCTTGGCCCATTTGAGTCTATAGACAAAGTCGATTTGAAACAAAATAGTCTCGGAAATAGTTTGAGAGATTTGGGTCCTTTTCAAGATCCTTTTAGTGGTCGTTTAAAGAGTGGTGCGACGGTAATATAATGTTCCTTTGTATTCGTCACGTACCGGGCGGGCAGAGTTATTTACAGTAATTGGTCGTGGCTAATCCGCTCTCCCTTTTTAAATTTCTCTTCAAATTATTAACACTTTTTTTTAATTGATGAATTTTCTCATTTTGTTCATTTATAATTATAACTTATATACTGATATACAATTTTCTAGTTGAATTCAAAAATTTTGTCTTTTTTGGCGTATCTCATTCCATTTACGAGAAACGTTCTAT
>NC_046662.1:107672584-107673771 GCF_010883055.1 Belonocnema kinseyi
AAACATTTTGGAAAGATTTAGGATATGTTTAGAAGATTTCACAGATATTTCCATTATTTTACAAAGACTTCTATTATTTCACAAAGTTTTCAAAATTCTCAAGAATTTTGAACATTTTGAATAGATTTAAAAAAATTATTTCGCGAAATTTTTACGAAGAATTTACAAAGGTTGCAATAATATCTCAAATATTTTATGAAGAATTTACAAAAATTTCAAATATTTCGCAAAGGTTTCGGATAAATGTAAAAGAATTCGAAAGGCTTTCTATTATTATCTTTCTTCTATTATTCGATTAGTCGACTTCTATGGGAGGCATTGGCCCCTGTGTCCCCTTGGGGCTCCACCGCCTCTGATGGACATTGGAATAGGAGGGGACTAGCCTCATGCTACCCAACTTGGGCGCGGGGATTGATCATCAGTTACAAGGGTGAGTGGACCATGTTGGTTTGCAAAAGCAATAGAGGTTTAGCAATCCAAGATCTAGGTAGAACAGCCCGCTCGTTATTTAGATCCGGCAACGACATGCCTATTCTGCCGTGATTTGGAAAAACAGCGTTAACTGCACATCGGATAAAGTCACCTGAAGCAATTAAGGGTAGGCGGCTCAAGGGCCTTATCCAAAATGCAGTTAACGGTGTTCTTCCAAATCAAGGCAATATTTCTCTCCTATTCGTATGGAAATATCAAATACTAAGATTTTTTAATTTTTTTTACGATATTAACTAAGTTCTAATTGAATTTGCTTGAAATTTAAGAAGATTACATATATTAAAAGATTTTTGTATCAGAATCTCTGAAAAAAAATGACGAACTTCAATTTTTAAAATTAGACTAATTTAGAGTGATCAAAATTGAATGTAATTGAAAAATAATTTTTAATTCGAAGCGATTACAATTTAAAAATTAAAAATTGGGCAAAGCTAAAGCTTTATTATCTAATGAAAATTATGTAAAATATTAATAATATTGATATCGAATAGCTTCTAATATATAGAATCTATTGAATTGAAGATCATACTCTAATTATTATTATATAAACTCCTTATCTTTAAAAACACAATAATGAGTTTAAATTTAAATAGCATGGATCAAAATAATTAGGTATAATTATTCACAGTATTAATTATAAATTAATTAATAATTATATTATTCTAAGAACTGGAGATAATAAATAAAAAATTATC
>NC_046662.1:107673871-107680916 GCF_010883055.1 Belonocnema kinseyi
CTTTGGGAAATCATTTAATTCTTTGTGAAATACTGGTAAATTCTCTTAAAATCATTGTGAAATATTTGAAAGGTATCTGAAATCATTCAAATCTATCTGAAACCTCGGCGAAATCTTTGAAATCTTTGAAAATTTTGAGAAATCATTGACATTTTTGTGAATTGTTTAAAAGTCTTCGCAAATTATTTAAACTACTTTTGAAATGTTCGGAATATTCGATTTACGAAGTCTTTGCGAAACCTGTGAAATTGTTCCGATTTCTATGGCATTTAACCGTTCTTTAAATAATGTCATTTTAAGTTTTAATAATCTCAGCTTTTAATAATGCCAATTTAAGTCAAAATCAATTGGACTTAAATAAGTTAGTGCACATTTTTGAATGGGCATACTTTGACCTGCTAGATCATTAACCATTTTTAATAAAATCATATGATAACTATTATATCAAGAATGTAAAGCTTCATTAAGAAATTGGCATTGGCTACTTTTAGATGAAATAGTAACTCTTTGTACTATAAAAAATAATTAAGAGAGTCTCGTTGCCAATTTCTAATAAATAATCTCGGGAATTTGTAATAGAGCGGAATAATTTTCATGACAAATAAATAATAAAATTGAGTAATTTTAAAGTTTCTATTACCTATTCGTTTTTTGTTATAAAAGTTTTTTTTTGTTTGTTAAATGTTAATGGACTCTTAAGACTCTTAAAAACGCTAGTTCTTCAAAAACGGCATTGGACTCTATAAATATAAACCATCCTAAATTTGTAATATGCCAAAGGCGTAAAACACATCGGTATTTTGCAAGTAAATAGTCGCTAGCGCATCTGGAGCACGGTGCACAGTGGTCTGGAATAGGAATTTACTGTTCATAATCGCCCACAGATCGTATTTCTTAACCAATTTAAAAGTTTTTTTTTTTTAAATGCTCAGAAATTAATTTGTAAGAGAATTGTGGTTTGCTTTTTTTAAATTTTTTTCACAGAGCAACAATATATAAACAAATATAGTGACAAAATTGACCATTTTAGCTTTGTGAATTTTTATCTCAAGAAAAAATACAGATAGGAACTCACTATTAGCCGGAATTATTGCACATGTATACATAGAAAATAATTAATTTTAATAGTATTTAACTTAATTATTATAAACAATTATTATAAACAAATTCTTATAATTTTTTTTATCATAGAAAAAATCGTTTATTTCACGCTAGTTGCTAATATTTTTCATGAAAGTCATAATTTGTAACAAAAAAATTAGCATGAGTTAACAACTATTGTTTTTATAAACATTTCTATAAACAAATTCTTTATAAACGAGTTCTTCTCATAGCTGAATTCATTTTTCTGAACAAAAGTGATTCACAATTGTCTTTAAAGCCATTTATATACTTTTAGCTTTATGAAACATAAACAATATAGATTGATTATAACAATTTAATTGAACAAGTCTCATAATCGGCCGTTTCCTCATTTGTTTTTCATGAAGTTACGTACAAAACAAATGAAAGACAAGTGACTTCTGAATACGCAAGTACAGCGTTATTGCACCTTATTTTCACTTGTTCCTCATTTATTTTTCAGGAAGTCGCATAAAACAAATGAAAGATAGGTGACTTCTAAAAACGTAAGTACAGCGTTATTGCTATGGACAGTTTGCTACAGAAATCGTTATTAACAATTACGCAAATTATTATTTAATGTCCCATATCGAATTTTGGAATCACTGTTAGTTTATTGTCGGATAATTTCAGTAGCACACCGTCCTTTTTGCATGTAAACAAAATAAATCATAGTTTTGTTAAAAAAATTCTTTATAACAATCATATAAATTATTTTTTATTTAATTTCGTTGGTTAGTCACCGCAATAAATGTCACTCTAAAAATTATTGAAGAAGAAAACCTTTTTTTCTACGAGGAAACGGCCGATTAGGAGACTTGTTTAACTAAATTGTTATAAACAATCTATATTGTTTATGTTTGATAAAGCTTAAAGTATATAAATGGCTTCAAAAACAATTGTGAATCACTTTTGTTCAGAAAAATCAATTCAGCTATTAGAAAAACTCGTTTATAAAGAATTTGTTTATAGAAATGTTTATAAAAACAATAGTTGTTAACTCATGCTAATTTTTTTGTTAAAAATTATGACTTTTATGAAAAATATAAGCAACTAGCGTGAAATAAACGATTTTTTCTATGATAAAAAAAATAATAAGAATTTGTTTATAAAAATCGTTTATAAGAATTAAGTTAAATATTATTAAAATTAATTATGTTCTATGTATACATGTGCAATAATTCCGACTAATAGTGAGTTTCTATCTGTATTTTTTCTTGAGATAAAAATTCACAAAGTTAAAATGGTCAATTTTGTCACTATATTTGTTTATATATTGTTGCTCTGTGAAAAAAATTTTAAAAAAGCAAACCACAATTCTCTTAAAAATTAATTGCTGAGGATTTCTAAAAAAAACTTTCAAATCGGTTAAGAAATACGACCTGTGGGCGATTATGAACAGTAAATTCCTATTCCAGACCACTGTGCGGTGGGACTACTCCTTGTAAGATTTGACAAGTTTACGCCTGTGGCGTAGAAAATATTTGGGACTCTAATCTGTAATGCAGCTAGCCCATTCATCTTTCGAGAAACTATCCTTTGAAACAGTCAGGCCTGTGGTTGTAAAAAGTAGAAATATAGGCGGGAAGTCTCTAGGAGTCTAGGACTCTCGGTAGATTGCTGGGGATGAGTGTTCCATAAATTTCGCTGAAAAAGCAGCAAAATTTAGCTGTTATTCAGTAAAATTTCACTGATCAGCAGTTACATTTCACTGTTTTAGCAGTGTATATACGCTGATTTCAATGAGATATATACTGATTCAGATTTAGAGAGTATAAAGAAGACGAATTTTCAACAAAATACAGGAATGTTCAACTCAGAAAGGACAATTTTCATACAAATAGTTTCATTTCAAATGAAAAATATAAATTTTAAAGTAAAAATGAATTAGTTGCATTTTCAGTTAAAAAAATCATTTTCAACAAAATAGTCAGATTTTTAATCAACGAGATGAATTTTCAACTGAATTGAAGGAATATTCAACTGGATTCGTTAATTTTTTTTAAACTTTCAACAAAATAGCTTCATTAGCAACTGCGTTTTGTTGAATTTTCAGTTAAATAAATCATTCTATCGACCAATAAGGCGAATTGTTAACAAAATACATGAATTTTCAAGGAAATAGCATTTGAATTTTTAACTACAAAGATTAATTGTCAATCAACAAGACGAACTATCTACCAAAAAGACGAATTTTCAACCAAAAGAAAAGCTCATATGCGCGCTCGGCGCGCGAATCACTTCTTCGCTTGCAATTATTTTATTTGGAAATAAAATTCAATAAAATACCACAATAATCATTTTTACTTTAATAACTTCTATTTGTACACGGATTCGCGTGGGTACCCTCTCACGATGCAGAATAAATGATTGTGCAACACTAAACATTTTTATCAAATGTTTAGGCAAATGCGAGTACTTCCAATAACCTCGTATGTAGCCGCATTGTAATTTAATTGTACTCAAATTAATGCACTGATTTTAGGCCCTCCTTAGTAAAGAACAAATTTCAAATGCGTATAGAATGTGAAGTTCAGAGACTTCTGTGTCAGCGTGGATTTAAACATAGAAAATCATATCGCAATAAGTGATAATAATACTGGTTATATGTTCGACTGATTAATCACAGTAAAATATATGGAGAAAATTATTGAAAGAGAAAATATACTACAGAAAATCTTGATGAAGCAAAATATTTAACTGAAGAGATGAAATTACTTTAAGAAATTAATAAAAATAGATACTTACTGAAACTAATGAAAACGAAAGTTTTTACCATTATAGAGTTTTAATTTCGTTTTTAATTCTTATTAAATATATAGTGCATACATTTTCTTATAAAAATTAATTTGTTTAAAATGTTTAAATGGTTCAAAATCTAAAAAAAAGTTAAGTTCTGAATTTGTTTCTGAAATTTATTTGCATAATTAATCATTATTTTAAATTTGCAAGGTATCGTAGGAAAATGTCATTGGAAATATATTCTTTGTTGATTCCGTAAACAAATTACGCCTTTTCTTCAAAAAATGCCCAAACTCTTAATTTGCTCATGAAAGTAGTTTAAATAATAAATCTTGAAAATTCGATTATTATAATTAATCGGAAAGACGTTCTTAATTAAATTTGTAAAAAAACTGACCCTATTCGTTTGAAAAATAGCCAGAATCTGAATTTGTTATAAAAGTTCTTTAAATAATTAACCATTCTTGTAGATTTAACAAATAACTTAGGAAAGAGCCATCACAAAGACAATCATAGTTGACTTCGTAAGCAAATTGTGTTTATTAATTGAAAAATACCTCACCTCTCAATATGTTTATGAAAATTGTTTAAATGATTAATAATTATTATAAATTTACAAAGTATCGTAAGAAATGATCATCGAAAGACCAACTTGTCACCTTTCCAGAAACCTGAAAACACAGGTCGAGGAAGGCAGGCAGTAAAATCGCATGCTCCCTCTCCCTCAACCATGGCGCTCTGTGCAACCGCACGGCTTGCACGCCTCAAAATCCGGCCCGTGTTTTAAATGAACTAGTTGAAATTAAAAAGTTTAAAATTGCATTGTGTAAAATAAAAATAAATAAAAATTCGAAGTTTTTGAATGTTTACAGTTTTAGAGCTCTGAATTTTCATATTGAATACTGAATTAAAACATTTACAAACATTAAAACATTCAATTTAGTTTTCGTTTGCAAATTCTCGAATTTTAATTGCTTCATATTGAAAATTATTTATTTTTTAAAAATTTCAACTTAACATTTTCCAATTTTGAAATTCTTGAACCAGTTTCTGATTTGACTTTGAGGACGCCTTGAAAACTTGAATAATTCTTGATTAACTTTCGTGCTAAATTATCTCTTCCAAATATGAATAGGAAATTTTTTATTTTTCTATCAGCAATTTGAAAATATTATATTCGAAGTGTACGTTTATTCGCGATTCCAACGATGTGTTACTTGCAATGAAAAGCATAAAATTAGAATAAGTTTTCGCAGATATGCTTATTGTTATTTTCCAGCAATTCCCGTCGTCGTTTTCAAAGAAATAATCATTAATATACAATTTTAATATTTACTATGACTTATAAAACAATTTTCAATTGTTTAAACAAATATAAATCATTTAAACAATCATTTATTCCTCAGAAATTTAAAAAATGATCTTATTTTCTTATTGAAATGCAATATTTTGTCATTGTTTGGAGTAGTAAATTTGTCTAAAAACATTACGTAATTATTTGAAGAATTAATTATTGTTTATTTTCAAAAAATTTTCAATTGAGCCAGAGATGTCCAATTGTATTCAAATTGTTATCATATTCTACTTTCTGTTGAATAATTATATAATTTTGAAACATTTATTTTATTGTTTAATAATTTTTTTTCTTTAAACAATATTTATTTGCTAAAGCAGTTTTTTTCGGTAACGAAAAGAATTGCAATAAAATAGAACACATAGCATTATGTTTGTGACTTTATAGCGTATAGAAAGAAAAAAATTACGACTTTTTAATTGTTTAAACAAATATAATTTGTTTAAATAATTACTTTTCCAAAAACACTTTTGAAATCGGAATTAATTATATGTGTTCTATTTAATAGTTATCGAAAAATAACTGCTTGAGTAAATGAAAATTGTGTGAACAAATAGAACTTTGTTAAACATTAAAAGAAATGTATGAAAATTATGTAATTATTATTATTATATATGTATGTATGCATGCATGTATGTATGTATATATGATATTAAATATACGTATTTAATTTTTCAATCAAAATCAAAAGAAAACTTTCTGTACATAAAAATTAGTGAAAAATGCACTTAACCCTTTTTTAATGAAACCAATGTCAGACGCCAAAAAACATTGCTTCGAAAATGATTTTTCAAAAAGTTTGTTTACAGCAATGCATACATGCTGAGAACATTTGTCTCTTAATTTTTTTTTAACAGAAATTTATACTTTAAAATTGTATATTGAATTTGAAAATTATCGTTGAATTATTATTATACAAACTCCTAGTCTGTTAAGAAAACATAATAATAATAATAATTTTAAATTTAAATAATATATATTAAAATAATTAGGTATAATTATTCATATTATTATTATCAAAGTATTATTGTTCTAAAAATTGAAGATAATAAATTTAAAAATTTTATTTATTATAATAACAATTATAGTTAAAAAAATCATTAAAACCAATGCTTAGTTAAATAATTAATTTTAAAGAATTTTACATTAATAGTTGAAGGGGTTTGTTGAAACTTGATTTTTGTTGTTGAAGATTTATCATTTTAGTTGAAATTCATCTATTTGGTTGAAAACCCGTTTTTTTTAAATTTTAAACTAATTTTTTGAAATAAAAATTAATCTTTTTAGTTAAAACATCACGATTTTAATTGCATATTTAGCTCTTTGGATAGAAAATAAATTATATTGTTAGAAATTATTGTTTTTATTTGAAAATTCAACTATTTCATTTTTGGTTGAAAATTTATCTTTTGACTTCTTGAAGGTAAGTGGGTAAAAATTCTTGCATTCTGTTGAAAATTCATTTTTGTTGTTGAAAATATTAATTTTTTAAACTGGCAATTCAACCATTCCATTTATTCCATTCTTTTTTGTTTGTCAATTGAACTATTTGTCGTTTTAAATTCGCCTTTTTTTAAAAAATGATTGTTTTGTTATGTAAAATTACAAAACTTAAACAATTACTTTTTTTAAAAAGTGTTTTAACCGTAATAAGGTGCTAATTCTATTTTCGTAATTTTGAGCTCACAACTACGCAGCCATTCTAACCGAGTATTCTTACAACAGAAATAGACCATAAAAGGAGGAAAATTTCCAAAATTGATTAGGTTTAACCAGGTATACGGACTATAGGCAAAGGTATATACGGTTCTTACTTAATTCCAGAAG
>NC_046662.1:107681016-107687304 GCF_010883055.1 Belonocnema kinseyi
TTAAAACACTATAAATTTGTAAAAGTATATATGTATTTTAGCTACAAACTGTATATTAATTAATACAATCTCTAAGTGATAAACATATATTATAATAGTTACTTAATTTTAGCGTTTTAGAGAAAACTTTAAGGTATTATAATTGACAATATACTATTTTTTTGTTTCTAAAGAAGTCTCAAAATTCTTTATAAAATGGACAAATTGGATTTATCCCCTGCTTGATTTTATACAGAATTTTGAATTTTGATAGCATTCAACATTTTAAAGAGAAAAATGTTTAGCTCTGTCATAATTAAAATAAATAAAACTTATCGGTCATTAAAAAATAGGTGAACATAAAACTTTTTCCGGTGATGTATTAAAATTATAAGTCATAATTTATGATTTAAAGCATACAAATAGCTATGTAACGATATAATATTTAAAATTGTAATTTTAAAAATAAATAATTAGTTTTCATTATATAACTACTCACTAATAATTGTGAATCATTAGAATAATTATATAATAAACACTTAATATTCGAGTGGTAAATAAATATGCAGTACATCATTTACATTTATGATTAACTCCTGTAATTGTAACAGCGGTGGTAACTCATTTTTAAAAATCTCTAACTTAAGCAATTACCGACGCGGAACGTCTGAAAAATGCCGAAAACTGCGAAGTAACTCCGAGGAGTTGACCCACAAACTAAGAGGGCGCTTTTAGCATTCGGATTTTGACGGAGTCTCTTATTCCATTACATGAGCAATCTCCCAACTCATCTCTGGTAATATAGGCAACCATGAAGACACATACTTTGATCCTGTTTTGCGGGCTCGTTAGATGGCTCTGTAGTACTTTCCCCCGCTACACGTCGCTCAGGGGCCAAAGTTTCATCTATCTCTCTTTCTCCTTCGTTGTTTTCCGAACGTCAGCACATGTGAAACCTAACCCATTAAGAACTGTTTGAGAGCTGATATCTAATTTGTTGTCATCATTTTCGACCTGGTGATTACCGTTGCAGTACACAACTGAACATTAAAAGAGGGAGCGATACCTTCTGTATTATTACCATAAAAACGGAGTAATATTTTGAGAAAGGAACCTGCCGATAAGAAAATTGATGTCGAAAATGATTACAAAATTTAAATGAAAACTGCTTTCAAACATACTTCCATCATCTTTCGGTTTTCCTTAGAACATGTTTTTATGAAAAAGTCAATGGAAAAACAAGCAGAACTATATAAATATTTATTCCGATAATTATTTATGTATTTTTATTTGTTTTTCAATTCATTAATTTTTTTAATCACATTATCTACAAATCATCTGGATATAACCTCAAGCATCTATTATCTTCTCTTAAAAACCTGCGGGCTCGTTTGATGGCACCACCGTCGATTATCGGTCTGCACTTCTAAAGCATTGAGTGACCACAGCCTGGATAAAATAATATGAGTTGCTGTCAACCAAAAGAGAGAGCACTGTTTTTCTGATGTATTTCTTAAATAAATTTGTTTTAAAACTCGTAAAATGCTATAGAAATAAGAAAATCATTGCTGTGGTTTAAAAATACAGCAGACGTTTAAAAAAACTGTTTAATACCCCAATATATATGAAATTCAGTGTCATGCAGTAATTGTAGTAGACCAGTCCAGTATTTGCGAATTTACGTATTGTAGTATTTATCTTTTACTGAGATAATGTACATGGTCAAGTCGAGAAATTGCTATATTTATATCTGTAATATAATTCTTAAAAGATATGTGGATATAATTCGTTTTTCTATTTACTCTTTGTAGTGTTAGTTACGGTAGAGGTTAGGATTAACGATTACATCATTTTAAAGTTGAATACTTTAAATTTTCCGTTCAATTTCGGAAAGCTATGTGTACGAAATGTTTTCATTCTAAAATACTCAAACTTAACAAGACTCTTAATTATAAATTATATATAATAAGTCATTTAATTAAGTGACCCATCTTGCCCCAATGCCTGGCTCATCCCGCCCCAGAAATGAGGCGATATGAGCCAAGCGCACTTGTTCTTTATTTTCGTTTCTAATTCCGCATATACTTTTTTAGTTTTATCTTGGCCAAATTTTGATTTAAAATGTTTGTAGAATATATATAATGCTTTACTTTCAAGCAATGAATTAGCAGATTTTAAATACTGACGTGAAAAGGACAGCTATGCTCAACTCGCCCCACCCTACCTTAGCTTCAGAATAAATCTTTGACATTTTATCGGATTCTAAAATGTAGCACATATTTCAAATGAATTTAATTTTCCCTGCTACCTTCAGAAAATATGGTTTTGAAAATATTTTTAATTCTTTTTTTTTTTTTTAATATAATTTAAGAAGTTTCAATTTTCGTGAATCTTATGAATAAGATTTTTGTTATAATATACTTTCCAAATGTATAAGCTATGAATAAAGTGAAAGGTAGAAATAATATACACATAAAGTAATAGTAATAAATTAATAATTAGGTGAAAGCCAAGATAAAAAGACAAATGAATTGATAATCTACATGGATAAAGAATTAAGTAAATAATTAATGGATAATAATTACGTTACACTACAAGAAATACTATTATTTATTTATATCAATGAAAAACTTCTAGTTTTTCATTTTATTAATTCTGACTACGGGTTTTCGTATTTTTCATTTCCATTTAGTTTCGTTTTGTACAATTTTTCGTAGTGCATTGAAGGGGATTGATTTTTTCTCATATCTTTTCCCCTGGCGGTTCGGGAGACGACCGAAAAAATCAGGCATTTGAGTGAATTGCATTTTTTAATCCCGATGAATGCAAGACTTCTTACTGGGTAATTATATACTGTTTAATGTGAGAAGTACGTTCTCTATTAGTTTGAATTCTTTTATCATTTGAATTTAGCGTCCTTTCTAATTTTTAATGTTAGCTATTGAAACGATTACAGTTTGAAAACAAACGAAAACTATAAACAGGAAGACATTTTTGCTTTCAAAGTCATTAAAAATAAAGCATACCCTACCGAAAGAGATAGTTTGAGAGATTTGGGTCCTTTTCCAGATCCTTTTAGTGGTCGTTTTAAGAGTGGTGCGACGGTAATATAATGTTCCTTTTGTATTCGTCACGTACCGGGCGGGCAAAGTTATTTACAGTAGTTGGTCGGGGCTAATCCGCTCTCCCTTTTTAAGTTTCTCTTCAAATTATTAACACTTTTTTTTAATTGATGATTTTTCTCATTATACTTATTTATAATTATAACTTATATACTGATATACAATTTTCTAGTTGAATTCAAAAATGTTGTCTTTTTTGGCGTATCTCATTCCATTTACGAGAAACGTTGTATTAATTCCAATTTTAAGCATTTAAAAAAAAAGTTAGATATCTGAAATCATCGAAACCCGTAGATTCCGAATTATTATGTTTAAGGCTGTTGACTATGAAATTTAAAAAAATCTACTCCTAAAAAGCTTAACAAAGTGCCCCTGATTGTCGGCTACTCTATTGATATAGCCCCTCTGCTTTTTATTTATGATTGAATTCATATTTCAATTTCAGCCTCTCTGCTTTTTATTTATGATCGTATTTCTATTTCAATTTCGGAAAGGATATTTAAAACATTTAAAAGAACTACCTGGACCATTGAATATATCTACATGAGTGCCTGCGGAGAATTTCTCTGAGCTTCTCTGACCTAAAGCATTTTTAGTATTGCGATTCATAAAATCAGTGCAGATCAGAATTCAAAGTGAATAAGAGAATGAACGTAACTTATTAACTTCAATTTTAAATCACTACTGGTACCAGACCCCTTAATTTTGGAAGCAGAAAATTAACTTTCTCAAACAATATATATTTCACTGTAAATAAACATTATAACTAAAATTACACATTAACATGTTTATTTACACTTTGCGTTTATTTGAGTATTTTCTTCTCGCTAATTCTTCTTCCACAAGATCATTTAAATCATCCAAAGGTCTGTAGAATTTGTGCACAGTTTGCGCACCGGCCAACGCTGTTAACAATGACGCAGTGAAGTACGTAATATACCTTGGGTAAGATAAACCGGCGGGCATACTTGCTCTTTAATTTGACTCGGAAGATTCACGGGATAGTCTTTCGTTGACCAGTTCTTCCACTCGTTTTTTCTTGTATGTTCTGTAGAAATTAACCTCTCCCACGTGCCAGTTTATCATGCAGAACTCTAATGCCGCTCCAGCCACAAAAAATAAAGGAAGAAACCGGTACTCTCCAAAATACTTTTCACCAGGCCACTTTTTTGCAATCTTTTGAAACCTTCGTCTCATTTGGCAACTATTTTTGCACCTTTAACGTGTGAAACTCCTAATTCATTTCTATCACAGTACTCCGACTCCCATGTATTTTTCTGGTCACATATTTGGTGTGCCAACAGAGCCATCTTCAGTTGTCCCGGAGAATGAGATTAATCTATGACGTCACATAGTAATTTCAAAATCATTTTCAATTATCGTTTCGTTTATTGTTAATGATACATATTGCTGAACATTGTTAGTTTCTATTAGACGTGTGCAAGTGTCAGTTTAAGTCATTTAATATTGATCAAGTTACGCAATTAAGTTGTGGGTGTATAATAATTTTATGACATTGCTGTAGGTCATCTTGGGATTGTAATTTGCAGAATAACCTACACATTTTTTGATTCACAATTACAATTCAAAGATGACCTACAGTAATGTTATAAAATTATTCTATACTTACAACTGAATTGCGTCACTTGATATATGTTACTAAACTTTAAACTGCTCTGTTGGCGCTCCAAATATGTGGCCAGAAAAATACATGTCCGTGAAGTTCGCACGTCAACCATAAATATCCAAACTTTTTTTGGTTGAATAATTTGGTTACTTTCATATTTTAAAAAATCCTTATGAAATATTTTGGTGGTTATTTGGAGGGGATTTTTATTATTTAGTGGCCAAAATTGTGGAAGATATTTATACTCATTACATTAATACATCACATTAATACAAATATGGGACATCACGCGCCCCTGTTTCTGCGCATACACAATTGGCGCAAAGTTTAAAAGCAAGAAATACTCTATATCGCAAAGGATTTTATTATTGCACGCATTTAATCATAATACAAGCCAAATTTACTAGTGCAAACATTTCCAACAAATGACCTTAAAAAGGCCAAGAAATGTTTGCACTAATAAATTTGGCTTGTATTATAATTAAATGCCTGCAATAATAAAATCATTGACAATGTAGAGTGTTGCTTGCTTTTAAACTTTGCGCCAATTGTATATGCGCAGAAACAGCTGCAGGTGGCGCCCCAGATTTGTTAAAGTATTAATGTCTTTCACAATTTTTACCACCAAATATTAAAAACCAGCACCAAATTTTCGCCAAATGACTACCGAAAATTAAAAAAAAATTATTTTTGCAAAAAAGTTAAAGAGTGCCTTGCCACCATTGAGGTAGCACGCAAATTTTGAAAGCACTTTACTATTTTTAAATTTTGACCACCAAATATCGAAAACTGCCAACGAATGACCTTTAGAAGACAAGAATGATTCCACCAATAAAGTTGTATTGTATTATAATTAAATACCTGTAATAATAAAATCCTTTGCGATGTAGAGTATTTCTTGCTTTTAAACTTTACGCAAATTGTATCAGTTCACTGGATATTTTTTTGAACCTAAGAACTTTTTTTATAAATAAAATATCGAGCTGAAACTTCGGAAAATGTATTAAAGTACAATAAAGTACGTTTAGGTAATTTATTTTGGTAGGAACTTCACTGAAAATTATTTCATCTTTTTTCTGAACCTCGAAATTTTTTGAACGTTCGAACTTTTTTTATACATAAAATATCGGACTCAAACTTTTAGAAATGCAAGAGCCGTGAGAAAACTACGTTGAAGTACAAAGCTTAATAATAAATATTTAAAAAAGATATATATTTCAACTAAAACGTATCCGGCACACAACAAAGGACTCGCAACGTAGAACTAGAGTTTTAAACTTATCGGACATTTAAAATCCGGTCACGTTCTCGTGACTGTGACCGTCATTTTAAGACAAGAGAATTTACAGAGAATTTAAGAGAATTTTATATTCACCAATATTTTCTTTATCTTTAAACCTTATAATATTGACAATTGATTCCCAAAAACTATGAATTGCAATAATGAACGTTTCATAAAAATATAACTACGAATAAAGTTAAGTGTTATCGAAATTCAATATCAAAATTTCTTAATAGCCGACATACTAAATTAAACAATTAATATTAAGTAATGCAAAA
>NC_046662.1:107687404-107688688 GCF_010883055.1 Belonocnema kinseyi
TTTATTATATTTGTATATTACTTATACAAAACATTAAGAACTGACTTTTCAGTATTTAAGTAATATTTAAATTTATATTCAATACGTCAGTATTACAATTTTATGTTTTGAAAAAATCGGTTTTATTGGTTTTTTTTAAGTCATTTATTTTATAACAAGTTAAAATAGTCTGACGTTCTACTCTAAAGATTTTGAAACATTTACGAACATGTTATTTTTGAACATGAAGCTTTACAACTGGATCATACAAAGAAATAATGACCTCATACGTATACTAATTGTCCGAACAACAATTATTTTTTAGAGATAGAAACTGTAGTCTTAACATGTAGAAGAGTCTTATGTTTATAAGAAATCTTTAAAATTGTAATGCTTAATCTCATATTTTTAAGAATATTATCACGATTTAAGTTTCAGAACCCAAGTACATAGAAGAAATAATGAGAATATATTTGTACAAAGTACAAAATCCCTTTTTAAGATAGGAACTTAATTCGTCTTAATACGTAGAACAGTCTTTTTTCTATGATGAAATCTTTAATACTGTAACAATTTTCAAACTCAGTATCAAATATTCAAGAATATTTTTGCGTTTCAAATACTACTTCTAAATACTATATATTCCTATCACATAAAACATTCTCATGTTTATAATAACCCCTTTTATACCATAAAACTCCGAAAACTCAGCATCAAAAGTTCAAGAATATTTTTGCATTCCAAATTCTATAACACAATTGCATAGAATAACTGAGAATGATTGTACAAACTACAAGATTCGCTTTTCAAAAGTTAGTTTACCAAGAGCCACTTGGAGCGCTGTAAGCAACTCTCGGCACACCTTCGAGGCGCACTGATGGTAAACTTAGCTTGGACAAGAACCATTTAAATTAAAATTAAATTGCGAACATTTCATAACAAACGTAAAATATCCACGCTTTGTAAGACATGCTTATTTTAATAGATACCAGAGAGAAAATTAAGTGTACAATTTATATTTCTGTTTCATATATTTTGTAATATTTCTAAAGTTATTTGATTATTTCCAAATATATCTTTGTTATTTCTCATCTTTTGATATTCTTTTATAAGTAACGATTTATTGACTTCACCATATTATATTTTTATTCTAACAGATAAAACTTTTAGTGCAATATCTGTGCATTGTTCTTTAATATTATTAAGTTTTTATTTTTATATTTGTATAGTTTGCAATTTCTAGAGATATTTTAGTCTATTCGACTAATGAATTTCCCGCATGTATTTTAAAATTTCTTAATTACT
>NC_046662.1:107688788-107693426 GCF_010883055.1 Belonocnema kinseyi
GAAGAATGAGAAAACAAGAATTCGACTTCGTAGTACGATGAGGGCAGCACCTCGATAGGGCAGAAAATGTGATGTCCTATATATATATATAATTCTCCACTCGGACGCCCCGTACCGCATCTACGTTATAATATCGTTGCCTATGTTCATAATCATGAACATAGGAAACACGGAACTAGGCATGCTATCCGAACTTTGTCGAGCGAGGTTGAGTTTACGGGAAGGGGGAGAATTCGATGAGTGGGGAGGGCCACCATCTTACGATGTGCCACTTGATTATGCGTACGAGCGTTTTGGGCCGACAAACTGTGAATGAAAATTTAAACATGTGGGCGCTGCCATGTTTGTCGCGGGACATCAAAAGATAGCAGACCTCCAGCCTCATTGCATCAGCCCCGCAATAGCATGCCTAGTCCCGTGTTTCTTGTGTCCATGATCATGGAAAATAGACCTTTTCATTTAAGAAAACGACACTGCGCAAGCGCTAAAAATATATAGCACACTTCCGTGTGAGTTTCGGTCAATTTTGACTGAAACTTATGTGGGAACAGTAAACATTGACGAAAAAAAAATATTTCGAATAATTGAAAGTTAAAAAACTTCCCAAAAAAGGAAGGTCTAACGGACCATGAGAAAATCCATTGAAAAGAAAAAAGGTTGGTGCGCACAAGAGGTGCTGTTTTGGAAAGTGCAAAAGTGACAGTCGGTTCCAGGTCCTACTTGGAATGTACTGATTGTTTTATTATATTTCCAAAACCCTGTTCAATATATCGAAAGTGTAACATTCCCGATGGTTTACTTAAAAAGCATATTAAAAAGTGTGCGAAATGCAGTAAAAGTGATATGTGGGTGAGGTTATGTGCGCGCAGAGACGAGTATTTTTCAAGCATGAAGGATGTAAACAAGGATACTTACATTTGCTCATTGTATTCTATAAAGTTTAACTTATTTTAATTGCAAATAGTTTATGAAGGTTTAATCAGATGTTTAAAGTTCTTTAAATACTAACGTTCTCTCATTGAAACAGTTCAATATTGAAAATTAAAATCTGGAAGTGTTTTTCGATTATTTATACTCAAACTGCAGTTTATTAAAAAAAAGTCATGACATTATTTACATCTATTTACAGTTGTTCAACTTAACACGTTCTTTTATCAAAAATGTTCAAATTCAAACCCTGTGGATTATTAATTCTTTCAATTCTTCCAAACCTGCATTTTAAAATTCTTTACATTGCAAATTCACGCTTTAAAATAAATTATTATATAATAATAATAATAAACATGTCTAAAAATTCTTAATTGAGCTTATTGTAAATTATCGTGTGATACGACATTCGTAATATTTTAAGTGATTAGATGTATTTTTTCCCTCAAAATTTGTGAAATTCCCAGTCAAAAAATGAATTTACTGACATATTTCTCTTCTGTTACAAAAAATTCCTACCTTCCCCGTCAATCGGTCACCCTGATTTAAAAAGCACTACATAAAAACATGAATAAAAAAATATTTGCTTTTTTCAGTTTCACGTATTTATTACAAACAATTTTTTCACCAATTTCTATTCATATTTCTTTTATTGTACGAATTTTCAGAGAAAAATATTCAAACTAAAAAAATCGCATTTGCATTTATTTCAGTAATTTGAAAGCTAGGTGAATTTCAAAACTGACAACCCACTTATAATGATAGATGTCAATTCATTTTCAACTGCATTTCTTTAAAAATGCTTGATCATAAAAATCATAAAAATTATTTCACTTTTATGCAAAACACTATTTTTTGACTGTTGAAACCTTACACTATACGCAGTGTAAACATAACCTGCATTCCACATACTGGTCAATAAGTTGCTTCTTTTTTCTTTGGGCACATTATTTTCTCCATTTTAACCACCTTTTTAACTGACAAATGGTATTTTTTCTACCTTTTTATGCAATAATTCAGCACCTGGCACATCATTTTCATTCCCTTTTACATTAAAATTAGGTCCGATATTGTGCATTTTACCAAAAATATGACAACATTTTTGAAGGCCCGCTAAGCGTTATGGCGGCGCGTAAGCTTCCGCTCTTATATAAAAAAGGACTATAGACATAAGGAGGCGAAACTAGTGGAACTAAAAATGAACACTTTTCTGTTGCTAGAAGTACGCACAAACCCACGTGTGCAAAATCACACTTACGTATAGTTCCAAAGTTCCCAAGCGTGGCGTGTCAACTGCACTTAAAAAAATATGGCTGCCGATGTGAACGCGTGTCAAATGTAAATAAATAATGTTTGAACAATTAATTGTTTGGGAATAAACGCAAGGATGTTAAAATTAAAAATCGCTGTATAAAAGCGAAAGTTTCCAATAAGTGTGGTCTCAAGTTTAGTGTACAAGACTTTCAGAGTGGTGTAAGTTGTATGTTTATTGTTTTTGCTACGAACGCGTCGAATACCTGCGGCACGCATAGTGTTGGTAAAAGTAATTTGATATTTTCGTGAACACACTACCTACCTCTTCCATGGCGAATAATTTTTTATTCCACAAACATTTCACAAAATCCTGTCTGATTATTAATTATTTATTAGTTAAAGCAACTTGTCAAAACAAAACAATAGAGGCGGTCATATTTTTTTTTAAAATGCGGTTGGCACGCCACTCTCGGAAAATTTTGAACCATACGTAAGTGTGATTTTACACATGTGGCCTGTGCGTACTTCTGGCAACAGAAAGATGACCGTTTTTGGTGAAGTCCATGCATTACAGATTTGTCTCCTTATATCTATTTTTCATTGAATTGACAGTTGAAATATTTTTTTTCACATCTTTTATTATTAAAGTTTGTACTTTAACATAGTTTTCTTTGGACTCTTGCACATCTCAAGTTTGAGACCGCTTTTTTATGTGTAAAAGAAGTTCGAACGTTAAAAAAAGGTCGAGGTTCAAAAAAAGATTAAATAATTTTCAGTAAAGTTCCTATCCATATGAAGCACCTAAACGTACTTTATTGTACTCTAATACATTTTCCAAAGTTTCAGCTCGATATTTTATTTACAAAAAAAGTTCTTAGGTTCAAAAAAACGTTCAGTGAACTGATAAAGTGAGGTCGGTGATATAGATATTTGGCTGTGTCACATGCGCTTAAAATAACTTTTCCGAAATTGAAATTAAAATACGATCATAAATAACAAGCAGTGAGGCTGAAATTAAAATAAGAATTCGATCATAAATAACAAGCAGAGAGGCTATATCAATAAAGTAGCCGACACTTAAAGGTCCTTTGTTAAGCTTTCGTATTATAATTTAGAAGTAGATTTTTTTAAATTTCATAGTGAACAGTCTAAAACATAATAATTCGCAATCTACGGGTTTCGATGATTTCAGATATCTAACTTTTTTTTAGTTCTTAAAATTGGAATTAATACGAAGTTTCGCGTAAATGAAATGAGACACGTCAAAAAAGACAGCATTTTTTAATTCAACTCAAAAATTGTATATTAGTTTATGTTATAATGATAAATAAGTATAATGAGAAAATTCATAAATTTAAAAAAAAGTGTTAATAATTTGAAGAAAAAAAAGGGAGAGTCGGGTTAGCGACACCCCTGCCGATGAAAACGCATTGAAAAAGCCAAGAAAACGCACTAGTCAGTGACTACTCAGTGCTGTTTCTTCAGTACTACCTGTACCGCTAGGTTTGTATACCTGGGTTCCCCTTCAAGTGTCCATTTAAGTTTTTAAAAGGCTACTTCACCCAATAAATCTAGTCTGTGAGGTCTTTGAAAAAGTGTGTTAGTAGAATATACTATATTGTAGTGAAAATCAGTGAGCCTACGCCAATGCAAATAGACTACTAAGTAGACTAGCTGAAAGGGATTGAAAATCAAAATTTGTAAAATTTTGAAATTATCTACGAAAAGGTTAGAAATTCAGAATCTACGGGTTTCGATTATTTCAGATATCTAACTTTTTCTTTTGGATGTTTAAAATTGGAGTGAATATAACGTATCTGGTAAATGGAATGTGATAGTCTAAACAGACAACATTTTTCGATTCAACTTCCCACAAATAGCCACTGAAAAACGCACTGGTGGCCCAGTGCCGTTCGCCGACCGATCTGCACCGACGCAGGTCGGAGTGAGAAGGAAGAAGTAAGACAGAGCGATCGGAGTGTTCTTACTCCACGAAACAGAGACTGAGAGTAATAGGTTTTGCTCAGTTTGGGATTTATTCCCCGAACCGACGAAAAAGGGCCCGTTAGGTTTTACTCTTCTCAAGATCCGAAAATATTTATTGCAAGAAGAAAGTGATCCCATCCCGAGTGGACTTTGCCTCCTTCTCAATCACTCAGAAACGGATGGGTTGCGACAGCATCTGGTTAAGTTTGAATCCCGAGCAAAACAGGTACAGAGGATCGGTACTTTAGTTTGTGTACTGATCAAAACAAAGTACACGGGTTTATGTACTTGAAGTTACGAACGTTCATTTGAACGAAATTAAAAAAAATTATTTTTCAATTTTTTTTTGCCTAAATTAATTAGGACGACAAAAAAATATTCTGTCGGAAAGAATTGTCGAATAAAAATTTTTTTAAGGGGTTACCTACCCTTACACATCACCCACTATTTAGACCTGCCTAATGCAAGTTT
>NC_046662.1:107693526-107700538 GCF_010883055.1 Belonocnema kinseyi
TGATATAAATATTGAAAAATATAAAATTAATAACATTCAGAATTTTATTTTTTAACTAATTACTGTTTGTTAGCGATTTTATCATTTTTTAAATTCTATCATCTGTTTAGATTATATTTTCAAATCTATTTTTTTCTAAAATTCAATTTCTTAAAAGATGTTATTTTTCAACCCCTTTTATTTGTTGAACAATTATTTAAGTTTGTTAAATATTTTATTTTTTTAAATAAATTTATTTTTGAAAAACTTTACCTATTAAACAATTTTTTACATTTTATTTTTACAATATCTGATTTAGCAATTTCATTTTTTATCATTGATTAAATAATAATTAATTAACTAAGGAAATACTAATAATTGATGATGAAAGTATTCTAACTATAATTTAAATAAATTTGTTTGAAATTTAATTTTTAATTTTATGGTCCAAATATCTATAACTTTTATTTCAACAATTATTTTATTCAAAATTTGTAATTAAAAAAAGAATTGATTTTTCTAATTTAATTCTTTAACCAATTCCAGTTTTTAAATAATTTTTTTGAATATTTCATTTCTTATACCTTTTTGATTCTTCATCAATTTTATTGTTTAACTATTTTATGTTTTCTTTGAATTTATTTTTTCAACAATTTTCTTTTTTAATTAATTACTTTTTTTATCAATTGTATCATTTTTTTAAACTCTATTATTTGTTTAAATAATATTTTTGAAACTTATTTCTTTTTTCCTGAAATTTAATTTCAAAAACTATTTTATTTTCTGAACCATTGTTAAAGTTTGCATAAATTTTATTTATTAAATAAATTTATTTTTGAAAAATTTAATTTTTCAAACAATTCATTAATTTTTAAAATATTTTAGTATTTAATATACTATAGATTAATATAATTTATTATCACTGCTTAACTAATAATGATTTAATTAAGAGAATAATAATACTCTATGATAAAAATATGCTAATAAAAATTTACATAAATCTGAATTTATGAAACAAAAATAATAATGCATTAGTCAATAATAATTCCAACTAGTGACTGTTTATCAAATTCGAAAAAATATTGTATGTGGTGTAGTTTCGTGCTTTGCTCTGCTCTGGGGCAGTGTCGGTTATCTGCCCTCGCTCTGCACCGGTGCAGTTTCCTGCTTTGCTCTGCTCTGGGGCAATGTGCTTGGCGCTTCTCCGAATCTATTCTGGCGCACTGTGTGAAACACGAGCCTGGACAAATTTGTTCTTTATGAAAATGCAGCTTTTTGGTACAAAATTATTTTTCTTTTTTGCAGTATTCAAATATTTCGCTAGAAAGATTTTGTTAAATCACTTTGTTGAAAAATCATTTTTGTTGTTGAAGATTTATATTTTAATTGAAAATTCAATAACTTGAGTAAAAGTTCAAAAAAGTTCATCGTTCAAAATATTTTTTACTGCAGGCTTTTGTCTGCCGTTGTAAATTTAATCAGACATATGAGTTTGACACCCCTAACACACCCCCTCGAGTACCTAGAAACTACCCTTAAAACAAAAAATCTTCATTCTTCATGAAATCGACCTTTTGAACAATATATTCTCGTCTTTTTTGAGTTAATATTATTAATATTTGTCTAGTGGAATATTTATCATCATTGGTTAATTAATTTTTAATTATTCAAACAAATGGAATATGTTTAAACAACATTTTTTCCTCGAACATTCGTTTCCCCCCTCTACAAATTATTATTATTAGTCTAGAGGAATATTTATTAACGTTTCTTTATTAAATGTTTATTATTTCAACAAATGAAATTCGTTTAAACAATTTTTTTCGAAAATTCTTTTTTTCTTTAAAAAGTACGACTATTGGTCTAGTGAAATATTTATTAACATTAGTTAAATCATTTTCAATTGTTGAAACAAATGAAATTTGTTTAAATATTTTTTACAATAATTAATAATAATATTTCTTCAGTGGAATATTTATCAACACTGTTTGATTAACTTTATTTAAAAAGAAATTTTGTTAATAAAAATTATTGCTTAAATAAAACTGATGCTGATACTAGACCAATAGTGATAATTTGTAGGGAAAAAATGAATTTTCAAACAAAATTTATTCAAACAAATTACATTTGCTTAAACAATTACAAATTAATAAACCAATGTTATTAAATATTCCATTAGACTAATAGTAATAATTCTAGGGGGGGGGGGGGATTTCGAAAAAATTTAAACACATTTAATTTGTTGAAATAATTAATAATTAATTAATGATAATAAATATGTCAGTAGACCAATATTAATAATTTTAAGTAAAAAAATACGAGAATACAGTGCTCAAACGGTCGATTTCATGAAGAATTGACATTCTTGGTTTTAATGGTAGTTTTCAGGTTTATATTGAAAAGCTCCTTATATAGAATATAATAAAAATTAAGATCATTTGCTAATTATGATTATATAAACTCCTAATCTTAAGAACATTATAATTGAAATAATGACCCAGGTGGATAAATGATATATAGTTTATATCTAGTGTGAAGGTTTATATATGAAATTCATTTATTTTATACAAAAATTTATAAAACAAATGAATATTAAATATGATACATTACACTATGTATACATTGAGAAAAAAGTACTTTTGAATCAAAAGTGCTGGTGCTTTCGAATTCCGCATTATTAATACAATAGTTTATGCCAGTAATCCTATAAATTTTGCTTTGAGTGAAATAATTCGAGTTTTTTAATCAAAAGTGCAGTACTATAGATTCACATATTCACGATTGTATGAAGCTCAAGCACATAAACTTAAGAAAAATAAATACACATTATTTCGCAAAAATTTTGTATTTAAAGTGTTAAATATGCTTTTGAATTAACAAAGTATCTTTTTAACTTCTAGAGAAAATTATTTCCGCAAAACAAAGATACTTTCGATTTGATAGTATCTTCTGTAGTCGCAATAGATTGCGCTTTCGAATACGGTCAAAAGCATACACTATCAGATCTACCGCATCTGTGATAGAAACGAAGAAAATTTAATTTTGAGTCATCTGTATATTCTATTATCAGATGAAGATATGTATTTCTTTCTCAAAGGAAAAGATTTCAATGTAAAGAAAAATCTTGTTGTATGAAACATAAATGCAAACGTTTTAAAAAATTGCGTAACTGTCTGTAAGGCGTAGTAAAATTGAATCAAAAGTATTAAACCTCTCCAATCTATGACATATTTTTTATGATTCACGAGCGTACACAAATGGGTTAAATTAATATATTTTCTAATCTTCCAAAAATTATGAACACCATCAAATTAAACTGCAAATATATACAAAATACCTGAAACACATTTCTAGTCGATGTGAGTGGTGTATTAAAATTTGTTTCAAAGTTTGAAGTTGGCAATTTGTCAGCAGGCGACCGAAAAATCCCGAAAAGTAGAACTCCAAAAATTATAAAATTGCCCAAATATAAAAATCCCAAATTAAAAAATTCCTGAATAATAAAATTCACTACAGTTTATAATATGACCCTATTTAAAAATTCCATAAGAATAAAATTTTCAAAATGTTCAAAACTGTATAAAATAATTACAAAAAATTTCAAATAACAATCATTATAAGGAATGTATTTCTGAATGAGCAATTTTGTTAAAAAATGTGCACAGTTTTAAACTAATTTCTTTATACAATTTGTATACAATTATTGTTATTTAAAATTCAAGAAATAATTTTCATATATTTTAAGCATTGATACAGATATTCGACAATTGTGCTTTTAATAAATGAATAATATTTGTTTTTTTAAAATAACAATTTTTTAATTTCTCTAATTCAGAGATTTCATAATTTGGAAATTTTTAACAGGGATTGTATTATTCAGGAATTTTACAGTGTCGGAAATTTTGTTTTTGGGATTTTTTAGTCGTCTCATTTGGCATTATAAATTAAAATATTAAAAATATATACTAACACTAAACATCTAAAGAAAATGTGCCAAAATTTGCAAAAGCATTGCTAACTAATTGAATTTTAATACAATGTATCTTTAAAGTTCTAGTTTTTATAAACAAATAGAGTGATAAAACAAAATAAAAAGCATTTTTTTCATCAATAAAATATAATAATTATGGTAGTATTATTTATTGTTATTGAACTAAATATTAACATAAATTAATAGGCAGAAATAAAAGGAAATAAAATAAATATAGTATATTATACTATTTAGCTTGAAACAATGCAAAATATATATTTTGCAAATTTTTTTTTTAAATTATTTAACATTGTCTATCTTTAATCATTAATTTATCTTTGCAATTATTAATTTAGCTACAATTTTTAATGTAGATTATTGTTATAGAAAAATTAACCGACATTTATTAATTTACTTTTTAACTCTCATTATATCATTATATCATTATATCATTTTAACTCTCATTATACCTTCTTATACTTCTATTTAATAAGAGAAAAGTTTTAAAAAATTACCGAGATGCAAGCTTTTAAAATTTTTCATTACTTTAAAAAAAATGTCTAAAAAAAACCACTTTAAAAATATATTTTTTTTAATATTGATTAAATTCTAAATTGTCTAAAGTACGTTTAAAATTTTATTTATTGTTCTTAATATATTTGTGGGTGATAATCGTCGTAAAAAATTTGAAACATAACGTTTTTCGACAACAAAGGCAATAAATTACGATAAATTACGATTATGTAAATAAAATAATTGAAAAGTGACTGCATGATGCACTGTAAAAAAAATCTGTTGAATTTTACATCTCTGATGGATGTAAATAAAAGGAACCTCGTGTATCGGAGTAACTTTACGAATCTCTTGTGATATTTCAATTCAGTCGATAATTTTACACACGAAAATGTAAAATTCATTATGTGAAAGAATAAAATAAAATAAAATTTATCAGGGCGACAGGTTTCGAACACTCGAAAGCTCAAACTTCGTAGATTTTCATGGAGATTGAAGAAACACAAGCCGGACAAGTTACCACTTACCTAAAACACATAAGATACTATGGGTATTTTTTGATGTTTAAATATTCCGTAACAAAAATATTAAATATATATGTTTTGAATAACTGCAATTTTTTCTGTTCCAATAGCAGAAAATGTAAAAGACAAAATAGGAATAGCTCGAATGCGGTCTATTTTTGTGTAAAAGCTGTCAAAAAAGTTGAACATAGCTGTCAATTTCCTGTTTGGTAAAATTAAAAATCTCGATGTAATTTTGAATCATAGGAAAGTGATTTTACCGATTTGATTATTTTAGGGCGAAAACAATTGATCGCTGGAGTGGGGGGGGGGCATTAAAAATTATTATTTGACATTTTTACAATGCAAAAAAAAAAAAAAATTAGTCATTTAAGGGATTTGAACCAGCGACAGCCTGGTCGTTTGACAGGCCCTTTACCATTAAACCAGTGACGCTAGCTGAAATGAGAAGCCTGTGACTCGGTAGACATTGGCAGCTCCGGCGACTGTGACCTTCATACGGTCATTTTTAAACTACTTACAAAGAATCCGGGACATGTGTCTAGCTAATGAAAAGAGATATTCGGGTACCAATCGTGTACAAAACGTAGCTGTGTACACGGTTGGTACCTGAAAGATCTCTTTTTATCAAAATGAATCATCATGAAAGCATTAAATCTGTTAGGTGTTTAATTATTTTGAACATACTACTGATTGATGATAGTTTAATAAAAAAGTTAATGCTGCAGAGAAAACATTTCACTTGTAAGTTAAAAAATGTAGAATGAATGCCATCAGTATTTATGATATCGTCATCAGCGTGGCATTAGTTATAAGTAAAATACGTCCTCCCTAACTAAAATCAACAATTGTTTAACACTAGAATAATGTATGTATGGAGTAAATAGTTAAGAATTAATGTCAATAAAAATACGAGTAAACGGAGAAGTATGTGTCTGACAAACTTTAAATAAGGTCGTAAATTCTTTTGATTTTAACTTCTGGAAAACAAATGTATTTTGTATTTGAATCAATATTTTCCGTCTTTGAATCTGAAATTTCTGCTAGTAGATTATGGCAGTGTGGTATAAAGTTAAACTTTTCTACTGTTGCAACGATAGCATCGCACTTCAGAATTGATAGCATGATGCTATCAATTTATAGAAGATACCGTTTGCTTCAAATTTCACGTGTACTTAACTTTATAATATTTTAATATTAGGTCTAGAACATCTTCAGTTGAGTCTAATTAATTTTACAATAATTTAATAATATTTTATTTGATTCAGCGAAATGAGAAACAATAGCATATGTTTTTGAATTAATTATATATGCATTTGACCGAGCGCGAAAGCACCGTTTGTTGCTTCAAACCAATATTTTATTGATTCAGAAGTATTTTTTTCTCAGTGTATAATATCTATAATATTTCCCTCTGGGAGTAATAAATTTACATTTAAATGAAATGAAATGAAATTATTACATGTAACCATTCATATAATGAATTTTAAATTATCAAATCTAATAAAAAGCCAGTGTCAAAACATAAACTCAAATCTGCCATAACTTATTCTAATTTTAATATTTTGATTGCAAGTTACATATCGTTGGAATCGCAAAGAAACATAGAGTACGAATATAATATTTTTTATCTTCTAATAGCAAAGGTATAACATTTTTATTTTTGGCATTTTATGTCTCATTAGGACAAAGGTGCGCCCCGCCCCCGCTGGCAAGGCTTGACACAGCAAGACAAGCCGAATAGGTTGACCGCAATCTTATGAATACTGCCCCAAATTTTATGAATATTTGATTGTTCGTAATCCTTGTAAGGATACGCAGCTTAACTACAATTACTGGTTGTGTCACGATTGCTTTTGTTTTATGGTGGGAAAAACCAGCTTACTGTTTTATGGTGAGGAAAACCAGCTATTCCGTTTTCTTACAAATGAAAATTTTTTATTGCAACAGATCACGACAACACGGATTAGCATGTTTGTTTTAAAAGGTGTAGGCCCTGTAAACCTTTGCTACCTCCTTTCGTATA
>NC_046662.1:107700638-107703670 GCF_010883055.1 Belonocnema kinseyi
ATTAATGTAATTAAAACATGAAAATAATTATTATTAAACTTGGTAATTTCACAATATATGTAATAATTTAACAATGTTTTATATTATTTAAAAAAATTAGATTTTAAAATAAACTTAAAATTATTATTCCTGTAAAATTGAATAAGCCAAATTTTGGTGAAGAGTATCTTCAGTAATTTAATGTAACGATTGGAGAGTTATGAGAAAGAAATTTAAATACTATGCATCATAATAATTCATTAAAAATAACTGCTGTTATTGAAACTGAAAATAAAAATACACAAACTGCAATAATTATTTGCGATAAATAAAAGTAGAAATCTTGTTGCCTATTACAATTTCATAATTCGTCATTTTGTTATGATTTACAGGAGAACCAACAATCGCACAACTTCCGAAGGCCCATTTGGAGGCGGTGGGTGCGTTCGACGATTATGATATTAATCGAGAATTCCGGAAAACGGTGAATAGAATATTAATATCATTTTTTAATTGAAAAATATTTCTTAGGTTGCTTCCTGTATGAGTTATTTTTTAGGATGAGCAGTCTAAAAAATTAGAAAAAAAAGGATTCTTCACTCGCAGACGTTTCCATCAGTGAAAAGAAGAAAGGCAACAAAATTGAGACCAAGTGGTGCGAGAAAGCCGCCGCGTTCGTACTCCCTTAGCGTAACGAATATTTGCCATTGGTTGGCCCGATGATGCGTTTCGGGAATAAGAGAGCAATGTTCAAGCAGATCGCCCTAGATCTAGATCTAGAACTGCAACTTACGTACACGGGAGACCAGTGCGACGCCCGATTTAAAACTATTAAGAGGCGTGGAACTGGAGCACTTAAACACAATTCAACTACGGGAAACAGCAGGAAAGTGATTGAGTTTGAGGAGGAACTCAACCAATTACGTCAAATCGATGACAGCTTCCAGCCAGAGGTTCTGATGAGTGCAGAAAGGATGGAATTACAGGCAAAAGATAAGCCAATAAGTAAGGGCATTTAATCACATTTATTTGCAACTTATCATTCATTTTATGTGCACATTAATTTTTATTTTATTTCTTTTACAGAGACGGAGTCAAACAAAAAAAGAGCGAGGCCGAGTGAAATTATTCTGCAAATGCACGAGGAGCGAGAAACTAATAAGCGGATGAGATACGAGGAGAGGGAACAGAAAAAGAAAGACAGGCACGAAGAGAAAATGCAGCTTCTGCGGCAACTCATCAATCCAAAATAATTCACACACAGACACATTGGCTGCATCTATATATCGCGAACTCTAACATCCTAATCTCATGAGTCACTTGACTTATTCCGTCGCTATGATGTATAACCAGGCTCATCCTAGAAAAAGTTTTGAATAGAAAATAATGATTATTATTTTAATTATAATAAGCCTGTGACAACATAATTAATAATACATGTTTTAACCAGGATTTCCTATCTAAACAAATTAAGGTGATGTTATATTTTCACCGCAGACACAGTTGTTCGCACACCTCGTTTCGTTTCCTTTCCCCTGCAATTTTTGCAGCATTATCGTGTACGGGGTCGTGGTGTGGTGCTTGATCCTGATCAGCATTACTCACATCATTTTCGTCAAATTCTTCATCCCACTCATCGGAGTTCATAATACATAAATTATGCAGCACACAACAAGCTATTATAAATTTGCTTATTTTTACAACTGATAGGAACTCTGTTCTCTGAAGTTGCCTAAACCGACCTTTGAGCAAACCAAATGCATTTTCAATTTTAACTTGGCTCTGCGACAGCTTTAAATTAAAATTCTTTTGTTGTCGCGTTAATTCTCCATAATTATTGTATGGTGTCAAGAACCATTTTCGTATAGGATATGCAGAATCTCCTATTAAATGCCACTCATCTCCACAAATTTCTGTTAATTCTTCTTTGACGAATGACATATTAAAAATACGAGAATCGTGGATCTTACTGGGCATTCCCGTGAACACGTCCAGAAACTTTTTCTTAGCTTCACAAATTCCTTGGAGTGTAATGGACGTTTGGTCATGTCTATTTACATATGTGCTCTTTATTTTAAAAGCTGGAGTTCGCACGGATATGTAGCTTCCATCAACTGCACCAATAATGCTAGGAAATCCCCTTATCTGAAAAGAAAAAATTTACAACGGTAAAATATGTAACAGAACAGAAATATATCATTAGTCTGCATTGGGATGGGTAGAATCAAAATTCTAGAATTTGAAATATAATTTTATGGAATTATTTAATATGTATATTAGCTGCCTTACATTTGGCAAACATTCAATCAATTCTCATTTTTAATAATTTGTTCCCTGTAAATCATAAACAACTATTTTGTAGAATTGATTACATAATTAACGAATGTTCCGATTTTTTTAGGATCATAAGACTGCACTTATCCGTCGTGGAGCGATTTTGAATTCTATAATTTTCTACATTCGATATTCCCTAACTCGAGATTTCTGCGAATAAAATAATAATTAAATAGAACGTTTACCTCCTCAAATGTAGTGGCAACCGCTGCTTTATCTTCTTCGCTCCTTGGAAATTTGATGACTTGTGATGAAATATCAAAAAAAAATCCATCATTATTTCGCAAGTTTTGTGACATGTGGATTCTGCGATATTAAATCTCGATGCAACATCTCTGATTACGCACTTATTTCCTGCAAACCGACAAAATATTGAAAAAAATTAGTTCACTGCATTTTTTTAGGGTTTCTATGAGATAAAAGTAAATATAATTGTTCCGAATTTTACTTGGAATCACAGTGATATAATATATTTTAATATGTACCATAGAAATGTCAGAAGTTGCGTCTCAGTTGATGTGCAGGGCAAGCCATGCTTGTTTTTGCTTTTAAAATCTGATGTCTCTTACATTTCTGCCACTTTTTCGTAAATGGACTTCGATAACACAGGCCAACAGTTCTCAGAACCAGAGACCAGACCTACTATACCCGAAGGTTTTTTCTGCGCTGAATCCGAATCTGACCTCAGAAAAATTCCATCACCCTCAGTTTTCGAGATA
>NC_046662.1:107703770-107707533 GCF_010883055.1 Belonocnema kinseyi
TTTAGGTTACAATATCTCGAAAACTGAGGGTGATGGAATTTTTCTGAGGTCGGATTCAGATTCAGCGCAGCAAAAACCTTCGGGTATACTAGGTCTGGTCTCCGGTTCCGGACCTTTGTCAAATTTTGTCGGCCTGTGTAATCGAAAATTTCTTCTGAACTGGAAAATGAAAAGTATAGATCTTATTACAATTCATAGCTCAATTTTCAACTAAAATCATTCATTTTCAAATTTAAAAAAAACTAGATCCACAAAAAATAAATTACTTATTTTATTTTATTTTTTTTAATTGAGCCTTTTCAGTTGAAAATTCAATTATTTTGTCCAATATTCGTTCTTTTTGTTAGAAAATTAATCCTCTTGGTTGCAAATCCATCTCTAATTGTAAATAAAAAAGTTTAATAAACTGTTTTTTCTTTTTTTACTGCTACATCTTTATTATTTTAGAATTCAACTTTCATTGAATATTCATGAGCCCGAATTTCGAAAGGTTTATAAAAAACGGAGAAAAAAAAAGGAAAATGAAATATGTTAGGTCAAAACTTGTTCAATGATTGTTGCTGCATTTTGTCCTGAAAGTACGACAAATAAGTTTCATTCCTCCAGTGCATGTGTAACCCCCGCCCCAATCAACCCCTAAGTATTATTAAATTCTTTAAAAATACATAATTTTGAAAAGTCCGAAATTGTTCAGTAATTATTGCTGCATTTTTCCCTGAAAGTGCGACAAATAAGTTTCATCCTTCTAGTGCATGTGTCACCCCTGCCCCAAATCAACCCCTAATTATTATTAAATTCTTTAAAAGTACATAATTTTGAAAAGTCCAAAATTGTTCAGTAATTATTGCTGCATTTTGCCCTGAAAGTACAACAAATAAGTTTCATCCTTCTATATATATATATATATATATATAACCACGTTTTTGCATGCTTCGAGGTGCTGCCCTCTTCAACTTTTCGATGTTTCTATGGCAACCGCGTCTTTTGCCTACGTCTACGGGAGGGGTGAGGCCAAGGCGAAAGCCAAACCGAAAGAGCCGGTGATTTTCTGTTTCTCGATTCTCGCGCTTGCCTTCGCCAGCCATATCTAGAGCTGACTCGGGACTGTATGCACGCCGAAAATATTAAAATTAAAGAGGGCCTAAGATTATCATATTTATTATTATGTTAAAATTAATTAATTTCTTTTACGGTTTCTTTTTTAAAAAGGGACACTTTCGAGATAGTAAATAAATTTAGAAAGTAAATAAATTTTTAATTAATTCAGAATTTAGTTAAATGAAAAAGTTAAATTAATTCCTCATCTGGTTTCTTTTAAAAGAGAAGTTTTCGAAATACTATATAAATAAGTTTTAAAAAATTCTTGTCATATTTTAGAATTGTAACGAAATTTCAAACATTATTTAAAAATATATAATTTTTATAAAAATAGTGAATTGAAGGTTCGAATACTTCACTGTATAAATTTATCCTACATGTATTTTCAAGTCCTAAAATATTTTATTATTTTTTCGCATAATAACTACTTGCAATTCTTATGCTCATCAGAATTCACAACTTCAAAGTAATCCAAATAGTTTATAAAAATAATTCAAAGAATCGAAGAAACCAAAAAAATTCTAAAGAAATATAAGGCGTTTAGGGGTGCTTCTCAGCAACTAAGGCTATTACAAAAAAATGGAAAAGGAAAGAATTCCAAAGAATTAAAATAATTCATAATTTGTTGCGAGCCTGGAAATGATCGGAAATTTGTTTCCTTGATTAAAACGGACACCTGGATTTCTTAGTATTTAAAAATTTATTATATTCATTGGTGTTTTCCTGTGGAAATAGTTATACTTTTTCGTACTTGTAAAAAAATTCCCACCAAGGATTGAAAAAATTTTTAATTTCATTTATTTCTTGAAGTGAATTTTATTTAAGTTTGCAATAACAAAGAAAAACTGTCCAATTAGGGGTTTTAAGGTTTTAAAAATCGTGATTCATTTTTTTCATAAATAGTTTCGAAGTAATTTTCACATTGTACACAAAAGCTGGTTTTTAAGTATATTATATTGATGATGTGTACAATGTGAAAATTATTTGGAAACTATTTATGAAAAAAATAAATCACGAGTTTAAGCACTTAAAACCCCTAATTGGATCATTTTTCTTTGTTATTGCAAACTTAAAAAAAAAATCCACTTGAAGAAATAAAAAAAAATAAAATTTTTTTTCATTATATATATATATATATACGCTATGCCTTACAGCTAATGAAATCCCTCGTATCAGTTATCATTTAAAACTCACTTTGAATTTATTTGAATGCAATATGAAATGCTTTAAATTCCTAAGATTTAAACTCGAAATATATTGTGAATTTGCAACAAAGACGATTAATTTTCTTATCAAAAAAGACGAATTTTTAACAAATTCCATGAATTTTCAATCAAATATTTGAATTTTCAACTTATGAAGGATCCATTTCTAATCAAGACTAGACAAGTTGCAATTTAAAAAGAAAAATAATTTTTAACATAAAAAACCAAATTGTCAACAAAAAAAGTTCAATGTTAAGCCAAAGAGGTAAATCTTGCAGAAATATGATTTAAAAAAAAATTAGATTTAACAAACATGAAAAAAACACGGAAAAGTTCATTGACAAACCAATCCTACTTTAATTTTCTACCATGTTGTTAAATCATTAATCAAAATATACTAATTTAGAACTTAACAATTGCATTTTTAATAAAAAGACGATGTAAAAAAATCAAGAAAATTAATTTTCAACCAAAAAGATAAATTTTCAACAAAACAAAAGAATGTTCTAAAAAATAATTACATTTTAAACTCCTAAAGTATAAATTGTGAACAAAAATGTAAAATTGCAAATTTTTAGATAAAAAATTAATTTTGAACAAACCAAAAAAACCCAAAATGTCAAGAAAATTGTTAAATGTTAAAAAAAGATTAATTTTCAACTAAATCTAGAAATTAAATTTTCAACAAAAGAGTCAACTCCAAAGATCAAGGGGAGTCCAAAAATATGAATCTTTAATGAAAAAGTTCAATTTTTAACCAAGTCGTTTAATTTTCAATTAAAGAGGATAAATTGCGAAAAAAATAGTTACATCTCTAACTAAAGAAATGAATTTTCCAGCATTGTATTAATGATCTACCAAAATAAGACGAGCTTTCAACAAAATATATTAATTTTTAATAAAAATATCAATTTAAATCAAAAATTAAATGTTTACCTTGTTAGTTAAAAAAAATATTTCTTATTAAAAAAAAAATCGAATTTTGAACAAAATAGTTACATTTTTAACAAAAGAGTTCAGCCTAAAAATGACTTTTTATCCGCAGAAGATTAATTTTCTAAAAATAGAATAGTTAAATTTTCGACCAAAGAGGTGAATCTAAAACCAAAAGAATAATTTTTCTACGAAGTATTTCAACTTTTAACCAAGCTTCTGAATTCTTAACGAAACAAGATGACTTTTTAACAAAATAGTTGCATTTTTTACAGAATAATAAAATTTGCAACTGAATACTACAATTTTTAACCAAACAAGTTGAATTCCGAACCACAAATATAATAGTAGACTTTCTACCAAAAAGGATTTAAGCGAAAAAACGATAAAAGGGGGTTTCTTAAAAATAGAGAAAAAAGAGCAATTCTTTAAAAGTGAATAATAAGGAAACATACTAAATGTTATATAAGTTCGTAACATTTCTTCCACTGACCCCCAACCCCGGTTCGAACCATAGTTTTTAGCAT
>NC_046662.1:107707633-107711364 GCF_010883055.1 Belonocnema kinseyi
TTTATTTATATTGGATAAAATATCAGTATTACAGAGAAAAGTAACAGCGTTTTACTTTGAAGAATTCAAATGATTTAGAAACTGAAATTAATTACAAAAATTTAAAGGCCTCTAATTTTTCTCATTCTCATCATTTATGATTGAGAAAGGATAAGTAAAGAAAGGTCCGACAAGTCCGAAAAGAAAGGACGAGTTCGTTAACAGCCATTTTGGATAAAAATACAAATTTTGGGACCATTTTTTGATACTTAAAATTTTTATTTACGGCTATTAATAGTACTCAGAAGGCCAAACAATTTATCGTGATGACTTTTTTTTTATACAAAAAAAAATTCTCAGGGTTATAGCATTTTCCAAATTTTTAATATTAATCGAAATGTAAATAGTTTAACTTTATGTAAATAGTTGTAAATAATTGTATATATAGAAAGGATAAGATTGTAAAAAATATATAGATGTAAACGGAAAGATTGTAAGGAATGTACGATATGAAAAAGTAAAGAAAAGCATTGCTTTTTAAAAGCCCTACAAGATTATCATACAAACTTTTTGGATTCTCTTGTAAAATTGAAAATTCTAATTTTTGTTGCACAAAAAATAATGAGATGTGAAAAATCCCATTTTGTGGTCAAACTATACAGGATACAAAAGAAGATGAATCAACAAAAATCAACGAAAAAAAAATTATTTAATAAAAATTATTTACCCGAAAAAGAGCTACAAATTTGTTATGAATTACTTTTTGACATGACACGTAGTTTTGGTTTTGATCATAAAATTGGTATTAAAAATAAAAATGAAAACTTTGTGGAAAAACAACAAAAGGTACAAAAACAAATTGATTGAAAAAAATTATTCGCCCAAAAAGTGATACAAATTTGTATTAATTTATTACATTCTTATTATTTATGATGCAGAAAGTATTAGAATTGCTCGAAATTTGACACCACAACATTCAAATTTTGAACCAAATGACGCTAAATACGACAAAAAGTCTCAAAGAGAAATGATAGGTTTTGAAAAATCCCACAAAATTTCTTGAAACTACTTTTCAATAGGACTCGTAATTTTGTTTTATCGTAAGTAATATATGCAGATAATCGAACATTCCAATATCACGCTAAAAGACGTAAGATACGTGAAAAATCTAAAAGAAGACTTGTAGGATATTTCGCTTTATACATGTATAAAAAATAATATGAAAACCAAAATCCTATTATTAGCATAACAACGCAAGATTGAGAAAAATGTCTAAAAAAAGGATTGTATTTTTTATGTTTATTTTAAGGTGGTTCAGAAAATATAAATTTACAACTGTCTATAAACAAATGAGTGCTCAGCGCGAGTGTCACGATAATATTGTGTACCTCAAAGCCTACAGAGCTTTGAGAAACTTAATCTTTAACTATACTTATTTAAGCAAAAAATTTAGAATATGAACACGCATATAAATACTGCAATCTAAAGAGACGTTTTTGATAAAGTTTCATTCAAGCATTCTAAATGCAAAGAATAAATATCTGAGTGCGAATCGCGGGATTCAAAAGACGCGCGCCCCAGGCGCGCTCAAACTTGCGAGCCACGGGCACAGCGCACGGTGAGAATGTGCCCGCGACAATAAATAGTTGATTTACGGATTATTTTATTACAAACTAACAATTAAGAGATAAATGTTTTTGAAACTTTCCAATAATTTCTTACCTTTTAGTTTAAATTGAGAAATGTAAGGCAAAATATTTATATATTATGATCAACCACTCGAGTAAAATTCAAAAATACATTTTTTCAATTTTGAAATTATGGGGTTCTCAATTTAAAAAATCGGGACATAATTTACATACATAGTAATATACATCAATTTCTATAAAATATTATATAAAAATAAAATAAAAAATAATTTTATTATAAAATTTTATCGTTTCATTATAATTTACTTAATTCATAATTAATTACACAAACATAGAAATTTACGAATTATTGTTTACTTAAATTAATAATCGTGAGGGAGGCGGTATTCCTATAACATTTAACTCTACATCTAAAAACTCCAAATCGCTAATTATACATGCGAGAACGCTGTACGATCATATTTATTAAAAAATTAATTATTTTAAATTTCAACTCAATATGTTTATCAATTAAAACTTTTAATGTCTTGAAACGTATAAATTCATTTAGTAGAATTCTACAGCTTTTTTCAAAACAACAAAATATTATTATTCATAGACAGTAAATTTTAATTGCAAAATGACTAATTTTTTCAATAAAAGATTTCAGCTAAAAATATTTATTACGATACAATTACATTTTAATTCAATCTAGAAGAGAATCTTACGCATCTACATATTTTCTTGATGCAAAATTTATTCAAATAATTGATTCATTAATTGAAAATAATAAATCAAAATTCTCGATATAAAATTTGTATTTTATATTTTTAAGTATTTAGTATTTGCCGACTTAGTATCGGCTATTTGGTGGACTTGTTCGACGGGTGAAGATTGCAGGGGCAAAGTAGTTGGTGTGTGCGATTTTCGGGTTGAGAGGCATGGGGGATCGGGCAATTTTCGCCGGGAACGCCGTCTACAATTAGTTCCTCGAACTATACACGTGCCGCATCTAGACTTATAATATCTTTGCCTGCAGATAGCATTGGGAGAATAAAAAAAAATTACAAAAAATACACTTTTTATAGATGGTCACTTTTGACATCATTTCATTATTTTTGAACATATAGTTTTATTGAACTTTATTACATTCATTATTTTAAAAATTATTGTCAGCTCTTCTTTATGGATGACTTAGAGTCTGCATGTCACGCCGCCATGGACATAGGAAACAAGGGACTAGGCATGTAATTGCGGGGCTGATGCAATTAGGGGGGAGGTCTGCCATCTTTTGATGTCCTGCGACAAACATGGCAGCGCCCATGTGCGCGTAATCAAGTTGCACATCGTAAGATGACGGCCCTCCCCACTTATGGAATTCTCCCCCTTTCCGTGAACTCAACCCCGCTCGCCCATGTTCGGATAGCATGCCTAGTCCCTTGTTTCCTATGTCCATGCATGCCGCCAACCAGCCCCATGCATCGCCCATGTATGTGTATGTAGTAGTTGCATGGACATAGGAAACACAGGACTTGGCATGCCATCCTACCTCCGTCCAGCGGGGTTGAATCCATGGGAGGGGGGATAATTACATGATTGGGGAGAGCCGTCATCTTACGATGTGCCATTTGATTATGCGCACGAGCATTTTTGCCGACAAACTGTGCATGAAAATATAAACATATGGGTGCTGCCATGTTTGTCGCGGGACATCAAAAGGTGGCGGACCTCCCCCTCATTGCATCACCCCCGCAATGGCATGCCTAGTCCCTTGTTTCCTATGTTCATGAGTAGTTGTTATCTTAGCATCCGGAGGGGTATCGTAGTTCACATAAATCCAATAGATGGTGCTCCGATCAGGTAAGCCTGTTCTTCCATTGTTATGTATATCAAAATTACAAAAATTCTTTAAAAACTTGATACTTTTCATGAATATAAAAGGAATAACGTCTTTTGCAGTAACAATAAGAGCAGCTGTAACTAGAAACGAGGGTAGTTCAATAAGTCCTTAGAATGAAGTATAAAACAATTTTTTTTGGGTAAATTTTTTTTTATTTTTCAACATAATCTCCTTGGAACTCTATACACTTGGTCAATCGCTTTTCAAGTTTTTTTAATCCTTCA
>NC_046662.1:107711464-107713325 GCF_010883055.1 Belonocnema kinseyi
AGTTTATCTTAAAATATACTTTATGGAACATGATATTTTTTACGAATGTATCAGTGAAATTCTGTTCGTATAATATTGTTTGCCAATGCGAAACGTAATCTGCCTTGGAACTGTCGTCTGAACATCTAAAACCCGAAAGAACAATTTCTCTATAACTTGGAATTATAATTATATTTTTATAAAAACGTTATTCTAGACAGTTTACAATATTATCGAATTTGAAAATTCCCGAATAATAAAACTCCAGGCCGAATGCTGTCTAATGATCAAATATAAAAACTAGAAAATTCCCGAATTGCAGAAATTGAGAAAACAGTTTTGTGATCAATATTATTTATTTATTAAAAATACAATAATAAAATATTTTTATTATAGAAATTTTGTTTGATGTTTAATTTTTTTTAATTATTGTTTTAATTTAAAATAACAATAATTGTATAAATATGTGATACAAATATAAATTTAAAACACGTGAGCTTTAAGTGAAACAAAATTTGCAGGATTCAATGCAGGCTGATTTAACGCGACTTTTATTTTTATTTTTTTAAATAATAATTTCATTTTTGCGAGCGTTTTCTGTAATGTACAAAAATACAATGCACATTTTCAAATAACTTTTTATCAAATAATACATTCGTCCAATTATTGTTATTTTATATCCCAACAATAAATTTTAGAAACTTTGAACATTAAAAAAGTTCTTTCTTTATTAAAAATATTTTATTATTCTATTAAAAATTTTTTTAAACAAACTATTTTTTAATTGTTCAAATTAGAGAGATGTCTAGCCCGGATATTGTATAATTCGCAAATTTTCTGCCGGCAATTCTCAAATTCGGTCAGATTGTAAATTGTCGAGAATTTTCCAATTCGGGACTTTTATATTTGGACAATGTTATAATTTCGGAATTTTTACAGTGATGGGGAAATTTTATTTTTCGAAAAAAGCGACTGAAAAATCCCGAAAAATAAAATTCCCGACACTTTAACATTCGTAAATTGAAAAATAAGCAAATAATAAAATTCCCGAAATTATGAAAGTCCCGAAATATAAAAGTCGAATTGGAAAATTCAGGAAAATAAAATAAATAAAATTCCAGACAATAAGATATTACCGAATTTTAAAAATCACCAGAGAAAATGGCTGAATTATAAAATAACCGAACTCGAAAATTCCTGAATTTAAACAATTAAAAAAATTGCTTATCAAATATTATTTATTTATTGAAAATACAATAATCGAATATATATTTCTGGATGAAAAAATTTGTTTGAAAATGTGCATGTTATTTGAAAAAAATATAAAAAAGTTGTGAAAAATCGAATTTTTTATTAATAAAAAAAATAATAAAAGTAATAAAAATAAATTTTAATATAAATCGTTGTTGAATTGAATCCTGCAAAGTTTGTGCAAAAATGTTATTATGTAGGTACGAAGAAAATTTAGGCAGAACATTTTTTTATTTCAAAGCGCACGTGTTTTTTAATGTATTTTTTAATACAATTTTTATAAAATTATTATTCAGATGCCGGAGATTTTATTTTTTGGGATTTTTCATTCATCCCTTTCGGAATTTTTTCCAGTGGTCCCATATTTTTATATTTCCTGTTAAAATTATGTCTTTTTTCAAAATAAAAAGTCAGCATTTCAAAGTATTTCAAAATTCCAGATTTTTTCTAATATTGTAAATCTTTTGAAAGGTTTTGAAATATTTTTAAACATTCTCTTTGAGTTATGTACTTTTCTGAAATAAAAAATCATTTTAAATCTACCCAGAAACTTTTATTGTTATCCTAATATTTCAAATTCTTGAGAAGCTCCAAATTTTGTTCTTTTCTTTGAAACATTCAGAAACCTCCA
>NC_046662.1:107713425-107719539 GCF_010883055.1 Belonocnema kinseyi
TCTAGTCGGGAGTGGTGCTGACTGAAAACAGATGATTTGGAGCGATTCGCGCGCCATCTGTTGGTCATTCTAAGGACTTATTGAACTACCCTCGTAGCTAAAAAATACAACAAAACATGTAATTTAATATTAGGAAAATTGAATATGAGGATGAGTATTCTGAAAACAGTTACAATTTTATTCATATTTTTCCATTGTTTATTTCGCTAATGTGATTAATTAAATAATTTTATAAACAACTGTAATTGTTTCAAATTTCAAAAATTGATTTATAATATTATGTTACTACTAATAATAATAATAGTAATAACAATATTTAAACATTAATTTTTAGCCTTATAATATACTCTTTTACCAATTCATCTATACATTTCCACTCTCTAAAAAATATATATTTATATATAATTTGTTTATAATCAGGGTGGCGACTTAAGCGGGAAACTGGGAAAGATTTGGAAAAAAACCACGAAATGACCGGAAATTGAGTTAAAAATAGTTAATTTACTTTATCTACAGTTGCAGAGCATATGATTAAAAATAATTATTGTTTTTATTTTAGGACAGGGAATTTCAGTGAAGAAATTAAATTTCCCTTGGGACAGGGAATTTTTTACATTGAAGGGGAATTAAACAAAAATTAAAACTGAGTTTCAGGAGAAAGGAGTTTTAAAAAATCCCGGTTCCCTTCTTCCAAAGTATAAAAAAAGAGAGTGCTTCAAGTATATTTTAGAGTAGAAGTATTTTTTCGAAAAGGAAATATTTCTAAATTACAATATAAAATTTTTTTTAGTTTTTTCGTTAAGAATTTACCTTTTTTTTTTAGAAAATTCAACTACTTGCGGTTAGAAGCTGAACTTTTTTGTTAAAAAATGATTTTGTTGGAAGATTTATCATTTTAATTGAAAATTGATCTAATTTTACAAAATGTAACTAGTTTGTCGAAAATCAATTTTTTATCTTAAAATTTTAATATTCCCGTAGAAAATTGCACTATTTCGGTTGAAAAATTTACCTTTTTTTGTTTAAAATTCAACAATTTGGATGAAAATTTGTCTTTTTAAATTAAAAATGTATTTATTTCGTGAACAATTCGCGTATGTTGTTAAAAAATCGACGTTTCTGGTGGGAAGTGAGTTTTTTCTTTGAAAGTTAATGTTCTTATTTAAAAATTCTTCTTTTTGGTTTAGAATTTAAGTATTTATCAGTGAAATATTCATCATTTTAGTTAAAAATTCATCTTTTAGGGTATGCATAAATTTACTCAATTGAAAAATAAACTCATTTGTTGAAAATTTTTTTTTTTAATTGAAGATTCATCATTTTGATTTAAAATTCATTTTTTAGTTGAATATTCATTTTTTACAGAGAATTTAATTGTTTAATTTTTGATTGAAGAATGGTCTTTTTAGTTTAAAATTCGTCTTTTTTGGTTCAACATTGATTTTGTTAACTTGAAACTTATTTATTTAAGTTTTGATTGACAATTGATTTATTTTAGTAAAACATATTTTGTTGTTGTTGAAAGTTTAACTGTTCCAGTTGAAGATTCATTGTTCAGTTAAAAACTCATATTTTTGTTTAAAATTTAACTATTCCAGTTGATGATTCACCATTTTAGTTAAAAATTCATCAGTTAAGATGAAAGTTACTTTTTTACTAAAAATGTAACTAGTTCATATTCTGTTCAAAATTTATTTTTTTCTAGTTTAAAATTTAAATATTTGTATGAATATGTCTCCTTTAATTTAAATTAATCTTTTTGGTTAAAAATTCACCATTTGAGTTGAAAATTCTTCTGTTTGTTTGAAAATTCCACGAGTTTTGTTATAGATGATTTTCTTTCATTAGTATAAACGTTCTTTTTTATACCTCTAAAATATTTTTAAAACAAATTTTTAAGTACATATGAGTTATTATAAATATGTGTGATCTTTCCTACGGAATATTTTTTATCAATAATTGATTTGGATTGTTAAAAATAATGTAGTTAAACAAAATAAATATAGAAAAATAATAAGAAACGAAATAAACATACAGTGGACATTACACTTCCGTCTGGGCCTTTAACTTCTGCCTTCCAACTTATGTCACGTTCCCAAATGTGTTGTTCACAAACTGTATTTCTGTCATCTCTGCGAATAGCCTGTTGCCACCGTTTAATTTCTTTGGGATCTCGTGACACAAGAAAAAATGGAACTTCTCCGAATTGCTGGTATAGACAGACGTACAACCCGGAGCAACACATTAGAATTCTATTATTCCGCACTAGCAATTAGAAAAAACTCTCAACACAATAAATAATTTACTCGGCTACAAGTTCTTATAATTTAAACTTTCAATTTTACACATTTTTCTCAAATAAATTACGTTTAATAGGAAATTTACCGGTTTTGCGAATATAAAACAATGCAAAAGATGCAAAAAACAGGCTTACGTGATCGGAGCACCATCTACTGGATTACCCCTCCGGATGCTAAGAGAACAGAAAAGTGGGTGCGATGTATGGGGCTGTCGCCAACCATACACTTTTGTATGGTTGTCATATAGTTGAATCGATATTTAGTTCAATTGTATAGCAACCACTGTCGGACTAGCAGTAGGACTCCGATACCGTGTCGAAAGTCAAACGGGCCCCTTTTTCTAACGTATGGAGATAGAAAGAGAGTTTCGTTCGATTTTCGACTTAAAAACAGCACCAGAGCCCACTGCTGTAGTGGTACTCCGATATCATGTCAAAAGTCCAAAAAACCTCTTTTTAAATTAAAATTATTTCTTGAAAAAAAGATCCTACTCCATTTTCACTCCATTGGGAATCGAACCACAAAACTTCTGATTTCCGGCCAGGTGCTTTTCCAATTAAGCTATTAGAGGGATCAGAATAAGAAATCTTAATTCAAGAACATAACGCTAATTTTTAGCTAGGTTTTAATGGTACAAGTAATTATTTTAAAATTTTTTAATTTATCTGCTATATCATCAGAGATTGTACCTTACCGGTAGTAGATCAACCCTCCAAACCATGAAGGCAGAAAATCTACACAATATCGATCAAGTTAAGAATCTTCAATAACAGAAAATGCTTAACGTCTTGATAAGACTAGATGGAAAATAATATTTTTAAATTAAATTTATTTTTTGAAAAAAAGATCCTACTCCATCTTCACTCCATTGGGAATCGAACCACAAAACTTCTGATTTCCAGTCAGGTGCTTTTCCAATTAAGCTATTAGAGGGATCAGAATAAGAACTCTTAATTCAAGAACATAACGCTAATTTTTAGCTAGGTTATAATGGTACAAGTAATTATTTAAATTTTTTTTAATTTATCTGCTATATCATCAGAGATTGTACCTTATCGACAGTAGATCAACCCTCCAAACCATGAAAGGAGATGAATTGAAAAATTTAAAAAAAAAGACCTCTTTTTCTCAAATGTGGAGATAGGAACAGAGGTTCGTTCGATTTTCTACTTCGAAACACCATCGGAGTCCCACTGCTGGGTTGGGATTCCGATGTCCCCTAACCCAATTAATCGGATCTCTCTTCCTATCGCTTAAAATTAAGCGGAGATGTTAGATCGTTTTCCAAACGATCGAATACAACTATCTCTTTCTATCTTATTTATCAGAAAAAGAGTTCTCTCTCTGACCCATAAGATAGAAAGAGATCGTTGCAGTCGATAGTTTACAAAGCGATCGCACATCTCCGTGTAATTTCTTGCGATAGGAAGGGAGATCCGATCAACTAGATTAGAGGTCATCGGAATCCCACCCGTGCCCATTTCTAATGGTATATTTACACTCCTGGCAAGTGGCCGCTAGCTAGCAGAAAAGTCTAAGGCGACTAGTAAAACAGGTGTGTAAATACACCATAAGAATGGTGATTAGTGCTGCTCATCTTCCATCTGCTTTTATTAGAAAAGGACATGAGGACTTTCTCGATTTTTCCTCTCTTTCCATTCCCTAGTCCACTTCTGACAACTCTACTGCCGCAGTCCCAAATTCAAAAGTCGTATCTACGCATTTGTATAGCTAATGATTAGCTTATACGATGCGAAAATGCCTATGGCATGGAAAATATTTACGTATCTTTCAAGGTCAAACGTTCGTGATAATTTCTAATATCGTATCTACTTGCGCATGCGCTGCGAGAAAATGGTTTCCGTTTGTTGGTTTTAAAATATATTTTTATAAAAACAATGTGCACTGTTTCAAAACTTATATATATATATATATAAACATTTTAAAAAGTAATAATTAAATTGTTTCCTGCTCTTTTTAAAAAATGTGTGTTTCAAATGAAACAGCAGACAATTTACAAATTTTGTATAAGGGTCGTTAAAGCATAACATTCTTAACCTAAAAGTAAGTACCTACGTATAAGTACATTTATAGACAAAATTTCAATCCCCTTGAATTGAACAAAAAAATTAATCAAAATTAGCTGAAGTATAACGTTTCTTTGTCTTTATTAACTTTTTTTTATTTAATCCCTTTCTCAAAATAAATTTATAAACAGATACGACATTCTGACATATCACACACCAATCACTGATATTATCGTAAGTGCAAGTTCATACACAAAAAGAAAAATTTCAACCTTTTTTTGCTCCAGTATAAAATTTTAAGTTTAATTAGTCTAAAACATCCATCTTTTACTTAACAATACGTTTATTCTTGTCAGCAAAACTTGAAACGTATTTATACGTCCTGCATAAAATTTCAGAAACTGTAGATACGGCTTTTGAATTTGGGTCGACAGCGTAGCCAGCGGTCCAAAACTATCGTATACTATACGTGGATGGTTTGCACCATGGGGATAAAGCCCATGTTGGAACTTCCGGGGACAAATCTGACTGCCAGACCAGGTCGATCTGGGGTCCTTTTCCGGGACTTCGAAAATATTCTTCTAAATGCACTAGAAGTAGGGCAATCTTTTTTGTAGTAAATGTTCGTGAAAAGTTCTTTACGATGAACCGCAAGTAAAACCTGACCTTAAAACTTATTGCCCAAATTATTTCATTAGTGGAATAACTTTTCACAAACATTTCTTTCATAAATGATTGCCCTCATTTTAAAGCATTTAATTATAGAATTTTTAAATTCATTTATTTATATAAATAACAATTTTTACGACTCATAATACTATTCCCTTTTTGATTAGAAGAAAGAGAAACAACGCCTTAAGGAATTTGTACCGAGCGACGATAAAGAAGATAATTGGTAAACAATAGTTGTATAACAATTGTAATAATTTACAATTGCATCTATGGATGTTATTTTATACTTCAATAGTCGTATGTAATGATGTCAATAAACGGTATTTCAAATTATTTACAACATTAATTAGTACAGTGTTTTAATTTTAAATATCCCGCCAGCACGGCCGCTACGCTTTTAGTTCCCTCAGGTCTCACATGAGCGCACGTATCGCTCCATGAACGGCCATTTTGGAAATATTTATCTACATAGTAAAAAAAATTTATCGTAATTTTAACACAATAAATGATGTAACCAATATTATCAACATTCAACGCAGGGTATTTACGACCAATCAGAAGTTTGCATTTCTGGTTTGTAAATACTACTTTGGGTTATGAGATTTACTGAAAATCGTAAAATTACAACTGAAGCGTGAATCTGCAGGTTGTAGTGAAATTTTACTGAAGTTACTTGGAAATTTGCAGAAAACGGTAAATTTCCAGGAATCGATGAGCTTCCTTCCACAGGAAGAAAGTTTATACATACATTTCTTCCATACACATAGTAATTTTACAATTTTATGAACAAAATTAAATAAAATTATATATAATTTTATTTAATTATAAGCAGTTTTAAGATCAATAAAAGTGAATATTATTAATATATTATTAGAATTCACTTTTGTTGATCTTAAAACCAGGGACTGAGAGCGAATCATGAGCAGGCCAAATGTGGGTTTAAATCCTCGCTCTTTGAGTACGAAACTCCCGAGTAAAACTATCTCTTATGAAACGGTCGTCTTGTCCCTCTTGTCACAGCCCCTCATACCAAAAACAACTTAAGAAAGGTTGCGCCAGGTATCGTACGTACCCGAAACGAAAGTACCGAAATGTACAATCCGTTCGTACGCACT
>NC_046662.1:107719639-107721942 GCF_010883055.1 Belonocnema kinseyi
TATGAGATTGTTTATTCATTGACAAAGATTAGCTTTTATGAAAGTCAGAATGACCCTTTTTGTTAGGACAGGCATACACTCGAAGTTATAAACCGCTCGTATTGGAGTCATAAAAATTTGACTTAAGAGATATATTTATGTCTTCAAGACATAGAAACTTGTCTCCAAAACATAAATTGAAGTCTGGCTCTGTCTCAAAACTGAGACATGCTCAAGTCGACCTTTTCGACTTCAGCATGTCTTGATTAGGGGCAATTTAAGTTGAACCCAAGTCGAAGCATTTTTATTTCGTTAGTCGTCTTAGGAATGTCAAACTTCTTTTCCCTTGAAACCTCTCAAAATTCATAGAAAGTTTCTTTTTTTTAATTTCCAAAAATGTACGCTTGGTTACAAAAAAGTGTAAATTATTTTAATATTTAAATTATTTTAAATCTTTTGAAAACTTCTTAAGCTCTTACAACCCTTTAACGCTATACACCTTGATATTAAAAAATAAATATTTTATTTAGATTTCAGGGTACCTCTTCAATAGTTTTGGAGGTCTTTATACGTTTTAGCAATAGTTCTGATCATTAAATCATTGTAAACTCACTTTGCAAAAATCAGGGGCTAACTTCACACTCCCCTCCCCTCACTTAGGTGCGTTCCGCTAGCATCTCCACAACGGATGCCATAATTTGGGGCTTTTTTTAGGCACCGATTCCGATTTTTGGGCTCTTAATTTTCTCAAAAAACCAATTTGCTCTAGTAGAAGTGTTGGCAGACAGCACCTTCAACCGAAAATTCGGTTATTTGAAAAAACTAAAGGACCCCAAAATCGACATCGGTTCCCAAAAAAGCCTAAAATTATGGCATAAATAAGATACTGAATTTCCGTTGTGATGGTGCTAGCGAAACGCACCTCCCTCACGTTGGTAAGTGAAATCTTTTTTGGAGTTCCGTGTATATTAAACATAGGTCTAGAGTTTCTGATCATTTTCAAAAATAGTTCCGGCTAATATCATCAAAAAACTGTTTTTCAAAGAAGAAGGTAGCCCCCAATTTTTAAAATTTTAACTTTTTCTGGCATGATTCTCTGGTCGCATAAGAGTTTTGGAGTTCTCTGATAATAAAATTCCAAATAAATTAAATACCCAGTGGACACAAAATTTGGCGACGTCTTTACGATATCGTTACGACATCTCTCGACATCCTATGCCCATGTCGTTAAAGTGCCTTTACGATATCGTAAATAAGTCGTATGATCTGACGATGTCTTTACGATATCGCAAAGACACCGAAACGACATGGACATAGGATGTCGCAAAGACGTCGTAAAGATGTCGTAAAGATGTCGTAAAGATGTCGTAAAGATGTCGTAAAGACGTCGCCAAATTTTGTGCCCACTGGGTACGTATACAAAAATTAGTAGTTTACATATAAAACACATTTGCCCTCATAACGTCCAACAGGGGGAAAAATAACTAAATAATAACTGAAAATAAAATAACTAAATAATAAAATAATATAATATAATAACTAATGAATAATAAATACAAAATACAATAATGGTTTCCCTCTGCTAGAAGGCATAAAGGCAAATGAGTTATTTTCTGTCAACTACTAGTTCAAACTTACAATTAAGTCCGTTCAGCAGATGGAGTCAACGAATCAGTTTTCATAACTTTTACCATTTTTTACATTTCAATTGACAACCAGGTGCACTTACTTCAATGGAAAGCTGTTGTTCTGATGAGAACTTTTTATTACAGTCGAAACGTTGAAATTTCCTATATACTGAGAGTTTCTGGACCCACCAACAGGAGTTCTATTAAAAAGTCCCATAACACTTTTCGCTCCAGTTCGAATTGAATTCGACTTGGTTATGTCTCGAGTTCGTCTCCAAGACATCGATGTCTGGCTGCGTCTCAAACTGAGTTGATGCATAATAAACCGTCGCCTTACTTTTATGAAGACGACAGGTAAAACGGCGTTCACTTGTCTCAAATCGAGCCTTGTCTTGTCTAAGACGATGTTTACATGTCTCAAGTAAACCTGCCACAATACGACCGTTTTTCGGCTCATAAATGAGATTATAATTGACAAATGAAAAATGTGTAATTATTAGATTAGTTATTTTCAATTAAAATATTCAGAATCTGTAGGTCTGAACGAGTATAACCCTTAACAATTTTCTTAACAGAAATAAAAATTGTAACTTTCTAAAAGGATCACCTGAGCCGTTAAAAATACGTAAAAACAAACAACATTTTCGGTATCATCGTCAAACAAGTATAATACAAATGCAAATCCGTAAATAAGTT
>NC_046662.1:107722042-107732551 GCF_010883055.1 Belonocnema kinseyi
TCCTTATCATCGGCGCTCTTGGAGGTGCCAAGCTTTCACTTGCTAATAGCCTAAAGAGCATCCCTGCGTGTCAACAATATGCTAGAACACTTGCGGGAAAAAAGCAGAAGGTGCTTGTCCTTGGGTCGCTCCGTGTTCTTAGGGTCCACGAGGCTTTTGCTGGATCGTCGTATTGATCCCTTTACAGACTGTAACCACCTATCTCACGGTTGTGAGGCGTGGTTATGGATGAAATTTTACCGCGATTTCGCTGGAAGCGGGTGCAATTTTTCAGATTAGCACCCGCTCCCGGCGAAATCCTGCGGTTGTCCTTATGACAAATTTTTAATTATATATATATATATATATTGTATACAAATATACAAGTTGCTTAATCATTAACAAAGATTAGCGTGTATGACAGTGAGAAAGACGCTTCTTTGTTCGGACAGATATACAGTCGAAGTTATAAACCGTTCGTGAGGGAGTTATACAAATTTATCTCCTGAGTCGAATTTTTAGGACTGTAACACGAGCGGTTCTGTATATTTTTATACAATATTTATAATTAATCATCTTATTCACGGACTTTTATTTTGTATTGTACTTGTTTGACGATGAATCCGAAAATTGTGTTTGTTTTTACGTATTTCTAACGGCTTAGGAGATCCTTCTAGAAAGTTACAATTTTTATATTTTGAAAGAAAATTATGAAGTGTTATATACGTTCAGACAACAGGTTCTGAATTTTTTAAATAAAAATAACTAATATAATAATTACAAATGAGTATCCATAAATTTTAATCTCATTTATGAGCCGAAAAAGGTTCGACCATCTCATCCAAGACAAAGCTCGACTTAAGACAAGTAAACGCCGTTTTAACTGTCAGGGCCATAAAAGTAAGACGAAGGCCTATGTCTCGACTTAGTTTTGAGACGCAGCCAGACATCGATGTCTTGGAGAAAAACTAAAGACATAACCAAGTCGAGCAATTTTCACGTTTGGATAATCCGAAAGTTTGGTATAGAATTAGCTTAAAAAATGAAAGAACTGCGTTACTTTACAGAAAACCAAAAAAATTTAATTTCGAAATTTTTGTATTCTTAAAAGTGCAGTAATTTTTCGAATTTTGACTTGAGCGAAAAGTTTTAAACAACTTTTTTGTAGAGCTGTCATTAAGAAGTGCAGAACTCCGATTCGGATTGTCAGAAATCTCAACATTTTTAAATTTCAAAATTTTTGGCTTTCTAAAAAATGCAGTAGTTCTTTTGACTCGATCGAAAAATGCTGTAATAATTTGCTTACAGCTTTCATTTAGAAACCCAGAAATCTCAGAACTCTCAAAATTGGTAAAATTCCAAATTTGGGTATTCTAAAGACTGCTGTTTTTCTTTGAATTTTGACTTAATTGAAAAGTTTAATACACATTTTTTGTAGATCAGTCAGAAAGAAGTGCAGAACTCTGGTCAGAACTTTCAGAACTGTTAACATTTTGGAATTTCAAACTTTCTTGTAGAACTGTCATTAAGAAGTTCATAACTATGATCAGAACCTTCTAAATTAGCAAATTTCCAAATTAGGGGTATTCTGAAAAGTTCTGTAGTTGGTTGAATTTTGACTTGATCGAAAAGTTTTATAAAACTTTTTTGTAGAGCTGTCATTAAGAAGTGCAGAACTCCAAACAGAACTGTCAAAAAATCTCAACATTTGTAAATTTTTAAATTTTTGGTATACTTAAAAAAGCGGTAGTTCTTCGAATTTTGACTCGATCGAAAAATGTTATAATACTTTTTTGTAGAGCTGTCATTAACTAGCCGAGAAGTTTTGGATTATTCTAACCCGGAACTCCAAAAAAGATTTCACTTTAGCAAAAGTGAGGGAAGGGGAGTGTGAAGTTAGCCCCTGATTTTTGCAAAGTGAGTTTCCAATGCTTTATTTATCAGAACTATTGCTAAAACATATCAAGAACTCCAGAACTGTTGATGACGTACCCAGAACTCTAAATAAAATATTAAATTTTAATATGGGTATTATAAATTCACAGGGACAGCTTCTACATCTTCTTAAAGGAATCACACAATATTGATGAAGTTATTACATTTATTGATTAAAACAAGATCGAATGATCCAATATTTAATAAACTAGTTATTGTATTGTAAAATATTTGAAAAATTAAATTAGAACATTAGTTGACTTTACTGGGAAATTCAGACTTGTTAAAGATAAAATGAAAGATTGACTAGAAGTCTGTTTTACTCAGGTAACAAACGTTTACATTCGCAACTGATATACCCCGTTCCTGTTCACAGGATCTGTTCTTGGGTTTCGTTTTGCTCATGTACGAAACTCCCAGTTTAAGTGACTAGTTTTAATCTTCTCAGTTCAAAATACCCTGAATGTGTTTCGGTTTCGGAGGTTACACTCCGTTTCCTTAACCCGCCCTGGTGTTATTGCCTTGATTTTAAATTGCCAACCATTTTTTCCATCAAAGCCTGTTTGTTTATTAGTACCTGCAAGCAGGTATGCGTTCACTCAGGAAAAAATTTTAAGCAGAGCGCAATAAAAATGGACCGTACCTGAGATGTACGAAACCTTAAGTTTTGTTTTGGAATCGTTTGAAGTACGAAACCTGAAAGAGCAAAACCTTTCGCTCTCAGTCCCTGCTTAAAACTGCTTATTATTAAGGGAATGCTCTTCGGTGACCACGTGACCAAACTAGCCCCCGGTTATGAAAATTTTTTTTGTGTTGACTGTGTTTACACGGATTGAGATATCGTGTTTAAACTTTGAACGATAAAATAAAAAGCACTAAAGAAGTTTGTATACATCAATATATTGGTAATTTTGAAGAAAGTTTGTTTATAAATTGATGAAATAAGATATTACCATTCGAGTTATAGCACTTTGCAAATAATTTTTGGTTTGATGGATTTTAGATGTTTTGATTTGCGTATATTGAGCACTGACACAAATTTTGGACTAAATCGTCTAAACCTTGAAAAAAATTAATATAAGCAATACAATTTGCACATTCGTTTCAAATAAAAAAATAAGTATCTGCACACACGTAACCTATCATTATTTTTTGGGCATTTTTAACGATTTATAGTGGAGAAAAACAGAAACTTTGAACGTCGATAAAGTCGAGATTAAGTGACTAAGTTCATTCATGAAATTTTTATGTCCCTTTTTAAATTTCTCTTCAAATTATAAACACCTTTTTTTAATTGATGAATTTTCTCATTATACTTATTTATAATTATAACTTATATACTGATATACAATTTTCTAGTTGAATTGAATTTTTTTATCTTTTTTGGCGTATCTCATTCCATTTACGAGAAACGTTCTATTAATTCCAGTTTTAAGCATTAAAAAAAGTCAGATATCTGAAATCATCGAAACCCGTAGATTCCGAATTATTATGTTTTAGGCTGTTAACTATAACATTTTTTAAAATCTACTTCTAAATTTTAATCCTAAAGCTTAACAAAGGACCCTTGAGTGTCGGTTACTCTATTGAGATAGCCTCTCTGCTTGTTAATTATGATCGTATTCTTATTTCAATTTCGGAAAGGATATTTTAAAGCCTTCATACCATTTAAACGAGCTGCCTGGACCTTCAAAAATATCTACCTGAATGCCTGCTGAGAATTTCTCTGAGCTTCTTTGACCTAAAGAATTTTTCGTATATACTCAAAGATTCTTTTCGGTAGGGTTGGACGGATTTTCGAGTATCTAAGATGTTCCTCGATTTTTTTAAATCGAGGCATCCACTTTATCGACGTTTAAAGTTTATTTGCTACTCCTGTAGTATTTTACTAGAAAACTTTCTTCGTAATTATAAACATTTGGATATATACAAATATGTACAAAGATATACAAAATATGCTTTCTGTATAACTTCCTAAATCCTGAACACGATATCTCGATCCATGTGGACGTAGTGAGGACAAAAAAATGAAAATCATTACATTCTCTACACAAAAATTTCATGAACGAACTTAATCACGTTATCTCAACTTTATCGACGATCAAACTTTCTTCTTTTCTCCGCTAGAAATCGCTAAAAATGTTCCAAAAATAATGATAGATTGCGTGTGTGCAGATACTAAATTTTTGATTAGAAATGAATGTGTAAATTTTATTGCTTATATTTAGTTTTTTAAGGTTTAGACGACTTAGTCCAAAATTAATGTTAGTGCTCAATATACGCGAATCAAAACATCTGAAATGCATCAAACCAAACATTATCTGCAAAGTGCTTTAACTCGAACAATAATATCCTATTTCATCAATTTATAGACAAACTTACTTTAAAATTACCAATATATTGATGTATACAAACGTTCTTTAGTGCTTTTTATTTAATCTGTCAAATTTTAAACACGATGTCTCAATCCGTGTGGACACAGTGAACACCAAAATAAATGCTCATAACCGGGGACTAGTTTGGTCACGTGGTCACCGAAGAGCATGCCCTTAAGCGTATCAGAAAAGTTACGTACAGGTTAGGTGGAAATGAAAATAAAGGTTACGTATCATGTAAAGAATAAAGTAAAACAAACATATTTATTATGAAGCTTAAAGAATATATACCTATATACATATAGATGTCAATTCGCTTCAGAAAAATGATCCCTGCTTTAGGATCACTATATTATCAAAAAGTAAGATGCAACTTTAAATTAGATTTACATTCCGTGATATCACTAGCCAATTTTACCTCGAAAGTTTGTTAATCATATCATTACATTTGAATTATAATGTTTTTTCCAGTGTATTTGCTCTCAATATTATTTAGAATAGTGAATGCTTCAAGACAGGGGGTCTAGCGAGTCTTAGAAACAAAAGTCTTTCCTAGGGTTTTCAGGTCAAGAAATTGAATTGTTCAAGGTCTCGTTTTTTACATAAAAATAATGAAATAAACGTTTGTTTGTTGTTTGCCATTTCATTTTTTATTTCCCAACAGTTTATAAAGAAATCCGAATCATAAATTCAAAAATTCTTAATTTTTTGTGAACTTAAGTCGTATTTGTGAAATATTTCGAAATATTTTTAAATCTTTGCAATATTCTTGAAATCATTATAATCTTTATGAATTCTTTGGAACTCTTTCTTTAATTTTTGTTTGCGAAATCTTTTGTGTTCGTTTGGAATCATTTAAGTCTTTTGAAATATTTGGAATTCTCCTATTCTTCTGAATCCCAGTTTTTCTTCTTTTAATAAATTCTCGATTCATGTCAAAAACTCCCTGTTCCAAGTAAAATTATATTTGTTTCCCGAAACTCCCTGTGCTGAAATAAAAACAATAATTTGTGTACTCAGATGCCCTGCATTCGAGGCAAACGATTGACCTAAAATATCGATACACTTTATTTAAGAGTAAGAAGGGTATTCTCATTCGTAATTTGAAACATCTGTTTCAAACAGAAAAACTTTTCTCATCGACCTGAGAGTTTAAGGTTAGGAAGTACATGCGAATAATGTAATGAAACTTACCTTCTAACTATAACGTTGAAACGACTGATCGTACTCTTATAGTACAAGGTTAATAATTTGTACTCGGTTAATAAAATGTAATTAATCATTAACCGACACTGATAAAACCGAAAATGAATGAAAAATGTTTCACTCCTTTGAACGTTCTGAACTTATACGCTCATCACGAAATAAGCCTCGTCTTTGCGGACTCTTTTCTCCCAATTTCTCTCCTTTCTCGTTAATCTGGTTGTGTGCGCGGGAACTGGATACCGTATATACCATATTAATGTTCTTTTTTCAATTATAACTGCTCATGAAAAAATATATAATATAAACATTTTATTATTGAATGTGTTATTTTGATAAAAAATTTAATTTTAATTTTTTGTTATAAAAGAAAGAACGTTTTCAACAAAATGTGGTTCCTTTCTTCTAATTTTGTGTATTATTGTTATATTCCCTACCGATAGAAATCTCTGAGTATTCTCTAGCGAAATAGCCTGGCCCATTTGTGACTATAAGCAGAGTCGATTTGAAACGATTTAGTCTCTGAGATAGTCTGAGAGATTTGGATCCTTTTCAAGGTACTTTTAGTGATAATATAATATTCCTTTGTATTCGTTACGTACCGGGCGGGCAGAGTTATTTACAGTAGTCGGCCATCGTTAATCCGACTCTCCCTTTTTTAATTACTCTTCAAATTATTAACACTTTTTTTTAATTAATGAAGTTTCTCATTATACTTATTTATAATTATAACTTATATACTAAAATACAGTTTTCTAGTTGGATTCAAAAATGTTGTCTTTTTTTGGCGTATCTCATTTCATTTACGAGAAACGTCATATTAATTCCAATTATAAGCATTTAAAAAAAAAGTTAGATATCTGAAATCATCGAAACTCGTAGATTCCGAATTACTATGTTTGAGGCTCTTTACTATGAAATTAAAAAATCTGCTTCTAAATTTTAATGTGAAAGCTTAACAAAGGACCCTTGAGTGTTGGCTATTCTATTGATATAGCCTCTCTGCTTGTTATTTATGATCGAATTCCTATTTCAGAGATTTCTATCGGTAGAGTTTTGCGTAATTTCACGCTACCCCAAAAATTTACGGATTCAAATTACACTGTCACAACTTCAGAAAGGATTTTTTCAAACGTTTGTAATATTACGATTGCCCGTTAATTGAACCCTTCAAATGAGGTGAGCAATATTACCGTCATTTAACATAGCGTATTTACAATCTCCGAAGTATTCCTACCGAGGGCAGTAAGATGCCGACAATATAAAATGTAATATTACGATTTATTTGGCTGGCCTGCGATTTCTATCCTACAAATCGGACTATTCATACGCCGAATGTAGTAATATTACGTGAGGAAATTGGTAATTTTACAGTTATATTTCGTAAAATTCTTTTCATTTTTTAAATTGTGGAACTGAAAATGAACACTTTTCTGTTGCTAGAAGCAAAGATATTATACACCGAGATGCGACAAGTGGCGGTGGAGTAGGGATATGATTATTAGTAGGTCAAGGTAAATGTAGTTTTTATACAAGATAACAATTTGCGTTTGAATTTATAAAATTGTAAAGAATTGTAGGTAGACATGGGGGTTAAAAGAAATAGAAAATATTTCATGAAAAGCAACAAAAATTCTTTACGCCTCTAGGATTAATAGATAGAATTTAAGATTTTAGAATTTAGATCTTTCAGACCATCCAGAAACAAGTGATTTTTAAGATTTTCAAAACAGGCACTAAAAACAATTTTCTGAGACTTTATGAATCTATACGTTTCATGAAATTCTGTATCGAATGATATATACTTTGAAGAGACCATTTTTTCACACTATTACGTATTACGTATATTTACTATTACGTATATTTTTGAATATACGAGGTGTGTTCAAAAAATGAGGTTACTTTATGGTTTTCTCAAAAAATATTTATTTATTCCTCAATATTTATGTTGTCCCCTTCAAAGTAATCTCCCTCAGATATAATACACTTGTGCCAACGCTTTTTCCAATCATCGAAGCACTTCTGATAATCATTTTGTGGTATAGCCTTGAGTTCTTTCAGCGATGCAGTTTTTATCTCCTCAATCGTTGAAAATCGATGTCCTTTCATGGGTCTCTTCAGTTTTGGGAAAAGAAAAAGCAAAAGAAAAGGCAAAAGCAAAGAATTGTTTTTCCAGAGTTCCGGACGTTTTTTGCGTATCGCTTCTCGCAAACGGCGCATAACTTGAAGGTAATACTCCTTATTGACCGTACGAACTTGTGTTAAGAATTCCTGATGCACTATGCCACGGTAATCAAAGAAGACAGTGAGCAAAACCTTCACATTTGACCAAACTTGACGTGCTTTTTTCGGCCTTGGAGACTCAGGATGCTTCCACTGAGAAGATTGGGCTTTAGTTTCGACGTCATAACCATATACCCACGAATTGATTCCCAGTTATAACCCTTTTGAGAAAATCAGGATCATTATTGACTTCATTCAACATCTCCTGAGCGATGGTCATGCGATGGATCTTTTGATCAAAATTAAGCAGTTTCGGAACAAATTTCGCTGAAACACGTTTCATGCCCAAAACGTCCGAAAAGATAGCATGGCATGAGACAACCGATATGTCAAAATTTTCAGCAACTTCTCTGATGGTAATTCAGCGATTTTTCAACACCATTCCTTCCACTGTTTGAACGTTTTCATCTGTTGTTGACGTGCTGGGACGTCCAGGGCGAGGTTCGTCTTCGACATACACTCGGCCTTCTTGGAACAGCTTGTACTGTGAACATATGATTGTGACGAGTGTACCAACACAACAAAACAAAAAATTTAAAACTTGAATGTACGTAGCCCGCGAAAATTGAAAATTCACCTTACTTTTTGAACACACCTCGTATATGCAGACCGTTCAAAAAATACTTAATGCTTTTTCCTGATAGTTTGGACCCCCCCCCCCACCGGTCGCTTTTTCTGTTTAAGGTCTGTGTAAGTTTAACATTGGAGTTAATCTCGTAGTGCCCCCCCCCTGTCCCAGGGCGTCACGGATTTTTTAACAGCTTCATATGCAATATTTATTTTTCTCTAGATCTTATTGAATCACCGAGTGATTAGGAATGTGCATTGTCATTAAATAATTAAATCCCCAAGATTAACCATTTTTTAAGTTCTTTAAGACGATATTGCGAAAATAATTGAAATATTTCTATGTATTCTTAAGTTATAAATATGTAAAGAATATATTTATCTTAAAAATGTTATTGTAATTTCTTTCTGGATACTTGCAAGAAAAAGCCATAAAAAATATAACAAGAAAATGATTTCCAAAAATTATTTAACTTAATTAGTGATTTGGAGAGATAATTAGATATCTTTCATGAAATACTCTTACAATAACGATTATAATTAAATATAATGTTTGTAACTTCAAGACGTTTAAAATCAAACCTTTAAAATTGCATAATTTTAGACACAACCTACTTGAATTTGTCGTTTGTTCTAAGTCATATCACTTTTATTTCAAATTTTTTAAAATTAGACTATAATTTCAAAATTAAGAATGTCTGTAAATCTAAGTTATAGTAAAAAGTTGTAAATGAAATAGTGCTACGTTGTTTTTGTTTTAAAAATCCAGCACGATAAATACCCATATTAGAATAACAAATGCCAATATCACGTCATGCGCAATCATTAAACAAATAAATATTAATCAAAGTTGAACAAAATTGCATTTAGTTCCAACTGTAAACATTTATGAGAATATCAGAAAAATATTCGTCTTGAATTAAAGATACAGTTCGTTTAAATATATTTTTTCAATTCACAGAACTTTTCTTTGCATTGAAGAATATTTTTTTCCTATTTTTGATAGTGAAATTTTTGTTTTTACATTATTCACTTTTAACATTATTCACATAGTCTATAAAATGTACAGTTAGATCTATGTATAGTGTATATCAATCCAAAGATGTATTATATATAGTTATTAGATTTAAAAAATCGGAATATATGTACCTACAATTAAGTATATATAATTATTGGGAAGTTTGCAGGTGCATTGAGTTATATTGATTAATTAAGACAAAAAATGTCGAAAGCTTAAATATAAAAAGCTCTTTTTTTAAAGATAAAAAAAAATACCGATTTCAAATATAAAATCCGGGCAGACTGGTCTTTGTGATGTAACGGAATTGTTTGTGGCTAAAATCTATTTTTTACAATGCAAAAGATGAGACACGTATTGTTTGTTTTCCATAGCTAACAAAATTTTCACCAAAGTTAATTCCTTATGTTTGAAAAGTCTACGAATATAGTCAGGGTTTAGAATCCATCTATTTTGTTTGAAAATTCTACTGTTTGGTGAAAAATATAATTATTTTTATGAAAATTATACTATATTATGAAAAATCGACTGTTTGGTTAAAGAGCCATCTTCAACCATTGGGGCTTATGTCCAACTATTCCGTTCAAAATTAATTGCGTTGATTTGAAAATATAATATTGGGTGGAAATTTTTTATTTTTTTATTTTTTTTTTATTACAACTTTACGGTTTAAGAAAATCGAATGGTTTTTAAAACCTTTGCCTATTTAGCTAAAAAACTCAACTCTTTTGCTGAAAATGCAATTCCATTCAGCTTCAAATCTTAGGAATGCGGTACTAACATCAATGTTATTTTCCAATTTTTTTGCACTTTCATCATTTATAATTCCAAAAGTATTAGAATCGTCCGAAATTTCAAACCTTACTTTTTCAGCGGATCTTAACGTTTTAAGACCGACAGTTATGGGTTTCTCCATGGAAAATTCGATGCAAAAATCAAACATTCAAATTTTAAGCCAAAAGACGACAGATGCCTACAAAAGTTGAAAGGAATAATAATAGTTTTTAAAAGAAATAATTTTGTTATCAATCATTTACAAATAAGACTTGATATTTTGGTTTAATCGAAAGAAAGGCTAGATAGGAGATCTTTGGTTAAAGTAAGTCGAAAATAACGAAAGTAATAATTGCATATTGTTACGGGCAGGCG
>NC_046662.1:107732561-107738798 GCF_010883055.1 Belonocnema kinseyi
GTTCAGTAAATTTTACTCAAATCCACTGCAGCTGCTTAAATGTTTTACTGCAATATGTTACTTAGTTTGAGAAATTCCGGTAGCTAAAATTTGGCCAGATTTTAAATCTTATTAATTAATTTCATAATTTTGGTTTATTTCTCCAACTATCGCATTTCTCCAGATTATCCTTAAATAATTTTGCACTTCCAGTTCAAAAGTATAAATAGTCTCATTCCTAACTCAATTTTAAAACTAAATAACAAACAACATACATTTTTTTATTGCTGAACTAATTTTTCTATGATAGTTCATTGAAAATACTATTTCAACACATAAAAAGCAGAATATGAAGTATTTTCATAGATTTAAAATCAAAAGTGTGTTTTTTAAAATCTAACTTTAGACATTTTGAAGAGGGGCCAAAACAGGAAATTGCATTTGCTGAAGCGTGGACAACATTTTTTAAACTGATTTAGAAAATTTTTCAAATAATTATTCTTTCTTTTCAAAAGTAATAAGTGTTTACCTTTTTGTGAAAAAATTAATGTTTTTAGTTGAAAAGTCAACTATTTCAGTCGAAAATATATTTCGTTTTTTGTTAAAAATACATTCTTTGTGGCTGAAGATTCATAATTTTAGTACAGAAATAAATTTTCTAAGATATATTAATTATTTAAACAATTTTAATTAAAAAATTAATAGTTGGCCCTTTTTTCTAGAAGTCAATTTCTTTACGGGGTCAAGTAAGAATGTCTATCGGATGACTCTTTTCTATGTTGCTTTGTAAATTCACAAGAACTATTAATTATTTAAACAATTTTAATTTACAACAATTAGGAGTTTGCCCTTTTTCTACAAGTTAATTTGTTTAGGAACTCAGCTAATAATGTCTACCGGATGAGTCTTTTCTATGTTGCTTTGCAAATTTACAAGACCTATTATTTATTTAAACAATTTTAATTTAAAAAATTAAGAGTCTGCCCTTTTTTCTTCAAGTTAATTTTGTTTAAGGACTCAACTAAGAATGCCTATCGGATTACTCTTTTCTATGTTGTTTTGTAAATTTACAAGAACTATCGATTATTTTAAAAATTTTAATTAAAAAATGAAGAATTTGCCGTTTTTTCTGCAAGTTAATTTCTTTTCGAAATCAACTAAGAATATCCATTCGATGACGCTTTTCTATGTTGCTTTGTAAATTTAAAAGAACTATTAATTATTGGAACAATTTAAATTGAAATGTTAAGAGTAACTAACTAAGAATATCTTTTCTCTGATTTTTTTTTCTATGATGCTTTGAAAATTGATAATTGTTAATTATTGTAAAAATTAGAATTAAAATATTTACATTTTGCCATTTTTTAAGGAAGAGGCATACTTTGTTTACGGAGTGAACTAATAATATCTTTCGATCATCATTTCAAAGGATACTTTATACATTTATAATAATTATTAATCATTTAAACAATGTTCATAAACATTTTGAGAGTTGGGGCATTTTTCAATTAATAAACAAAATTTGTTTAGGAAGTTAACTAAGATTGTCGTTGCGATGATTCTTGCCTAAGTTATTTGTTAAAATTACAAGTGTTACGGACGCTAAGTTTCTATTATATTTGAACGTTTTAAAGTTTTTAAAGTGTAACTCTGCCTGGCCGAGCAAGGACCCAAGCTAGGTACTATGTTCTAAAAATAGGAAAACTCCCCGAATATAAAAGTGGGGAAGAAGGGACCTGGGGTACCCTCGGTACAAGCGGGGCCAGTCAGTGCAGTTCTTGACCTTCGACAAGAAACACGCGCGGCCGTTTTTGTTTTTACAAATTTATCTCCCTGCCTCCTACTGTTTATCATCATTTGTGAGCGTCGTTTTTATATTTTCTGTTTTATCAGTGTTTTTATTTCTACGTTCTATCATTATTATACAGCTATTTTTTTACCAAAGAACATTTATGAATGAAGTGCAATAGACAATTAGACTCTGGACAATTCTAATATTAACGTTCTTATGTAACACAATCAGTACAGTCGATTTCAGAGAGTTTTATTAATAAATAGAATTTTAGTGTATTTCGCGAGTGTTCACTTATTTAAAAAATATTTTTTAATAACCACATTTTGCCCCTTTCACTGAAAGTTCGCGTTTTTCTTTTAGAAAGAACAACAAGAATTATTAATTTTTTTTTAAACTTTTATAAAAAAAATCGGAACTTAACTATTGTTTAGACTTTGAACCATTCGGACATTTTAAAGAAATTAATTTTTATAAGAAAATGTATGCACTATATATTTAATAAGAATAAAAAAAAAGTTAAAACGTTATAATGGTAAAAACTTTCATTTACATTAGTTTCAGTAATTAATTCTTTTTATTAATTTCTTCCAGTAATTTCGTAATCATTTCAGTTGAATATTTTGCTTCATCAAAATTTTCTGTACTATATTTTTTCTTGCAATATACTTAGCTATATATTTTACTGTTACTACTCACTCATAGTGGAACATGTAACCAATATTATTATTACCTATTGTAATATATGAAAAGTTGTACGCACCGACATTTTGATGTTTTTTCCAAACTGGCATAAAAATTTGTAGCTTTGCACAATAATGTATTCTGCCTCGTCAGAGAGTACCCATGAGAAGCGTTGTGCAAATAAAAGTTATTAAATCAAAAATGAAGCACATGTATGAGCTTTAACTTCGGTTTGAAAATTGGGCTTAAGTTGCTAGAAAGAAAACAGAAGTACCAGTAGTAAAACGTCTGGAGCCGGTAATACCAAGCATATTACTTTTAAGGGAAAGAATAATTATTTTTATAATTTTTCTAAATCAGTTTAAAAAATTTTTCCACACTTCAGCAAATGTAATTTTCTGTTTTGGCCCCTCCCCAACATTCCTAAGGTTAGATTTTAAAAACCACCCTTCTGATTTTTACTCCATGAAAATCATTCATGTTCAGCTTTTTTTGCGTTAAACTAGTATGTCTAATTAACTTTCATAAAAAAATTAGTTGAGCCTTAAAAAATGTATGCTGTTTGTTATTGAGTTTTAAAATTAAGTTACAGGAAGGAGTCTATTCATACTTTTGGACTGCAGGTGCAAAATCATTTAAGAATAATTTTGAGAAATGCGATTCTTTGAGAAATAAACCAAAATTATGAAATTAATTGCTAAGAGTTCAAATCTGGCCAAATTTTATCTTCCGGAATTTGAAAATATTAAAGCCTCGGTTCCGTCTTGTTTTCCTGAATCATCCTTCATCGGCATCGCCTCAGTTTTTCCGAGGTATTCGACATATGTGTACTAGTGGAGCGAACAGCTCGCGGGAACGTTCTTTTACCATTCTGACTCGCTAATGCTTATTAGCCTTCTTTAATGACTATTTAAAGTTGAAATGTGATTATATATTATGCTTTTTTTGTCGATTCCTGATTAATTTGATATCAAACACGACTATGTTTTGATTTTTTCAAAGATTGAAGTTCACTATATTAGTATTTCATTTTGTCCCAATGAAACATTTAATTTGCTAAGTATAAGAATAGAATATATGAAACAGAAAGGTAAAAAGATAGGTACATTTTCAAGTAATTAGGAGTTTAAGAAATTTAAAACTAATTTAATTTTTAAATTTTTTAAAGTAGAATTTCCAAATTTTGTGGCATCTATTTTCTAAGTTTCATAAATATAATATATATTTGTCGGGATATTTGTAAAATCAAATGTGCTCATATGATCGTTTCACATTCGATTTTATAATTGTATGTTCATCTATAAAAGTAATATATTTTGAACATAGGGCGTAAAATTGGCATGTTTACATATGCATATTTATTTCAACAAATAAATTAAAAACGACTTCTAACGAAAAATGGTTAACGAAAATTTGCAGGAATGTTTAAAAACTGAAATTGCTTCCAAAATTTTTCCCTGTGTTTCGCGTCATTTGACTCAAAATTTGAATTTTCGATAGATTATATATTATTTTGACGAAAATAAAACCAAAATTACAAGTCCTATCACAAATGTTTTAAGAGAATTTGGTGCGACTTTTTAAAAGCTATAATTGCTCCTTAAGACTTTTTCCCGTATGTTGCGTTATTTGGTTCAAAATTTAAGTGATTTAAAATAATATTTTCGTTAAATGAAACAAAAGTAACAAATTCCATCAAAAAATTGTTTGAAAAAAGTTCTGAGGACTTTTTAACAGCTGCAATTCATCCATATAACTTTTTCCGTATCTCGCGTGGTTTTGTCAAAAATTTGCATTTTCTTTTTTTATACAGTAATTTCTATAAATAAAACCGAAATCACAAATCCTAACAAAAAGAGCATTGAATAATTTTTTTAGGATTTTTAGCATAGTATTTTCGAGAAATAAAACAGAGTTATGATATTCACAGACATACAGACAGACGCCATAGTCAAAACTTCATTGTCGGCTTCAAGGTGTCTCAAAACGTGGAAATCGTTTAAACACTGAGATGTAACATTTCGGCCTATTATAATACTTTCTCAACCATAAATGATGAGGATGAAAAAATTATTCCATATTTTAATGAGAGAATACTTATGTCATACAATAGAATTGTAATTTTAATTATAAGTTCTAATGTACAGTGAAACTCTTTAATAGCCCTCCCTTCTATAGCCTTCCCGAGAATTGAAGTTGCGCCGCATGTAGGTGTAACAGGAGCTGTGCGGGGCGCGCGTGAGCTGCGGCTGTCCCTCAGGTGAGTAGTCAGGAGTGAACAAACAAAAGCGGAGTGGGCTATAGTGAGTTAGTTCCCACCCACCGGCAGCCCTCAAAACGGCGCTATAGAGCAGTTTCACTGTATTTTTTTATCTTAAAATTGTTTCTATTAAAATGTTTTCTATTTTAAATTCTGAATTCTATTTAAAAATAAAATGTCCTAATTTTCGTGGTTTTAATTAAAAATAATTTATCATTGAAGGTTTTTAATTCGAAATTATAAAATCTTTATCGGTTATAATTCGATTCATTTTAACTTTGCAAGCGTTCCACATTTAAGAAATTTAGGATCAATATTGATTAAATTCTATCAAATTATTTAATAAAAAGTTTCCGCAAGGAATTGAAAATGTAATACATGTTTCTTTATTCATTTTAAATAAACATTTATATTATTTAAACTTAATAGATTGGATGTGTGTGATATACCAATTCAAAAAATAAATATTTACTTAATTGCAAAATGAGCATTAAAATTAATTACGTGGCGAACCTTTTATATTGTCACTAATTTCACAAATACAATAAGGATTATAATTGCAAAAGTATTATAATTTTATAGAACTTTGTCATTTTGTAAATCATGTCAAAATCCCTGCTTCTACTTTATCGGTGTTTAGAGAAATCTTTACTAAGCCAGCATGGACATAGGAAACACGGGACTAAGCATGCTATCCGAACTTGGGTGAGTTGAGTTGAGTTCACGGGAAGGGGGGTAATTCCATGAGTGGGGAGGGCCTCTATCTTACGATGTGCCATTTGATTATGCGCACGAGCGTTTTTGCCCGACAAGCTGTGCAAGAAAATTTAAGGGGTTACTCTACCATGTTTTTTTGAAAAAATCGATTTTCCAAAAATCACAGATTCTTTTAGTAGACATGTGCAGAAATGATAAATGAAACACTATTTTACTCAGAAATTCCGGGAACAGCCGTAAAAAGGCGGAATACGTGGAGGGTCTCGTGGACGGATCTGTGCTGGGTCGCGTCAACCTGTGGCGCCAAACGTTCAGCTTATCTATACTTTCCTTATCTCTCCTCTCAATAAACATTTTGATTAGATATTTGTCGATGCTTACATTCAAACAAATTTTAGTCTTAGATGCCATCTCGAACAGTCATTTACAGTCGGTTTAACGCTCTACGAATCTTTATACTCGAGTGAAAGTTTGTATCGAAACACATCAAACGATGGATAAAAAAAGTAAAAGAAACGTGAATCAGCGAGCAGATCGTCCGAAAAAAAGATCGTTTCATGGCAATCAACACCCCACCACCCCACTGGAGCTGACACAAGCGAAACGCATTGCTGAATAAAGGTAAGAAGCAATTTCTAAACAAAATTTCAGAATTACTGCTGTTACAGAGAATTTCGATAGAAAAAAGTAAATCGCATTTTTCTCGAAACAATGTTTTTCGACCTGGTTGACATGATTTGAAAAAAACTATTTGACCGATCAAGCTAAAATTTTCAGGGAATATTCGACACGTGTACAGCTATAG
>NC_046662.1:107738898-107743820 GCF_010883055.1 Belonocnema kinseyi
TCTTCTGTAATATGTAAAAAATTGAATATGTTAAATAAATTTTTCCATTAAAAAAACGAAATTTTCGAAACCTTCAAAGATGGTAGAGTAACCCCTTAAAAATGTGAGCGCTGCCATATTTGTCGCGGGACATCAAAAGATGGCGGATCCCCCTTCCCCCTCATTGTATCAGCCCCACAATGGCATGCGCTATTCCCGTGTTTCCTACTCCATGTGAGACACGGATTTGCTGCGAGGAGCAACGGATAATATAGATTTAACTTCCTACCCTCAGAGCACTTGCCGCATCTATGTCATAATATCTTTGCTAGAAGTACGCACACACACATGTGCAAAATCACACTTACGTATAGTTCAAAACTTCCCGAGCGTGGCGTGCCAATCGCACTTAGAAACCATATGGCCGCCGATCTGAACGTGATAAAATGTAAATAATGATTGAACAATTAATAGTTTGTGAATAAAGCCAAGGCTGTTAAAATGAAAAATCGCTGTATAAAAGCGAAAGTTTCCATAAGTGTGGTTTCAAGTGTATAGTGTACAAGACTTTCAGAGTGGTTAAGTTATATGTTTATTGTTTTTGTTACGAACGCGTTGAATACCTGTCGCACGCATAGTGTTGGTAAAAGTAATTTGATATTTTCATAAACATACTACCTACCTCTTCCATGGTGAATAATTTTTTATTCCACAAACATTTCACAAAATCCGGTCTGATTATTAATTATTTATTTGTTCAAGCGACCTGTCAAAACAAAATAATGGAGGGAGCGATATTTTTTCAAGTGCGGTTGGCGCGCCACGCTCGGAAAGTTTTGAACTATACGTGAGTGTGATTTTACACATGTTTGTGTGTGTGCATACTTCTGGCAACAGAAAAGTGACCGTTTTTGGTGAAGTCCACGCATTACAAATTGGTCTCCTTATATCTATGCTCCATGTACAATTTTTAGCACGAGACTTCACCCCCGTGATTTGCACCACTGCTCGGTAGTTCTTGTTCTCTGCACTATAGCGCTTACGATTAATAAGACGCATCATTAGCTGTCGTTCGCGCACTTATTCGAAATTTAAAAAAATACCATTTTTATATTCACTATTAATAATTAAAAATAATTATATTTCAACGTTTTGAAATAATACGTGGATGGTTTGTAATATTTCTGAGCATTAGTTAAAAAAATAAAATAAATATTAAGTAAACAGAGAATATATACGATTGAAATAATCTAATCTTTTTTTTGTTTTCTTAATCATTGTCACTGATTTTTTCATTAAAAATTTTGTATATTAATTAGATTGGATATACAAATTTTTTACGGGACGACTGAAAACTCCCGAAAAATAAAATAAATGAATATGAAAATTTTAATTATAAAAATTAAATATAAAATAAAAAAGGGGAAAGAAAAATGAGAACGCAACCTACCAAATCCTCTTTCATCTCTTTTTTTATTTCTTTCGTATTTTTTATTTGAATAATTATCAAATCACAATAAAAAAAACACTTGTAAAAAATAATCACCAACGTTTCGTCACTCATACAGCACCCTTATGAAGTCAAAATATTAATAATAAAAAATTAGAAATATAAATATTTGTGCTGGCAGGAACAGCAATAAAACCACGATGCCCTCTTCCTGACAGCCAAAAATCAAAATTTTTTTAAGGAAAATTTTTATTATTTTCCAATAGGAACATTTTATGCTGGTTATTCAAATTTAGTTGTTGGATTTTTGGTTCTATTTTCAGGTATTCTGCACATTCCTCAATTACAAAATTATTGAATGATAAAATTCCCTAATAATAAAATTCCCGAACAGTTTATAATATTACCGAATTGGAAAAGTTCCAACTAATAAAATTTTCGAATAATAAAATTCCTGAATAATAAAATGCACGCGTTGAAAAATTCTCAAACAGTCTATAATATGACCGAACTGGAAAATTCTCAAAATATTATATTTCCAAAATTCAATTATTAAAAAATTTGTTTATAAATATTATTTATTTAATAAAAATACATTATTCAAATATTTTTATTGAGAAAAACAAACATTTTTAAATGTTTAAAGTTTCCTAAATTCTTTTTTGAATTTAAAATAACAATGATTGAAAAATATCTATTTCGGGATGACATTTTTTAAAATGTATTCTTTTAACTAGAAATATTTGACTATTGTATTTTTAATCAATAGTATTTATAGAAAAAAATGTTATTATTCAATTTTATCGAACAAGTTTATATTTCGATGATTGCTCCTCTCATTTTTTTAAAACTTCCGGAATTTTATCATTAGGGAATTTGATTTTTCGGGATTTTTCAGACGTGCCATAAATTCGACTGAATTTTTATTTAATATTTATTTTTTATAGGTGCAACTTGAATTGCAAATCCATTTTCATTGGTGTACAAAATTTGTAATGCAAAAATGAATGATAATTAGCAAAATAAAAAAAGGTTACAATAAGTAACATATGTTTTATTTACTGAATACTGATTTCATTTTTTAACCTAATGTGAAAAATATGTTAAAAACCATTCTGGTAACACTCAAACATGTCTGGATGGCATCCCATGATATCAGAATTGCGTTGCGTTTTTGCGTAATGCGTCAATTCACTAGACATTTTAGCCAATATTATTTTCCTAGTTATTCAGAGAAACACTGTAATTAGCTGAAATGTTTAGTGGTTTGACGCATTACGCAAAAGGCAACGCAATTCTGCAACCATGGGACGCCACCCTCATGGTATATTTACACGCTAGTCGTATGCAGACGGAAAATGTATCTTTTTCTCATTCTACCATGTCACGATACCATGCATTTATCGCACTCTAGATTTCCCACCCAACTGAAAATCAAAGAAAATCAAGAGTGCGATAAATGCGTCGTATCGTCACATGGTAGAATGAGAAGAAGATATATTTTCCATTTGCAAACGACAGGCGTGTAAATACATCTTTAGGGTACCTTTTCAAGGAGACCTGTTTTGAATTGATCGTTGAATTAATTTGATACTTCGAGTTCGTATCTATGTTACCAACCAATCATATTTGCCATAAACCAACAAAGTAGCTAGGAAAAAATCCTCTGAAAAATATTAATTCCACGATTAATTCAAAACAGGCCTCCGTGAAAACGTACCCTTAATGCAATGAATGAATTGCCATGTATGTCAAATACGCACTAGTGCAGAGGCTCTAGTGATGGGACTGACAACCTTCTGACCGTCATTTACCCCTCTTTCACCGGTCATGTGTTGTAAATGGGTAAATGCGGTAAAATTCAAAACATGAATAAATTACTAATTAAAAGTAATTAAATACATTTTTTAATCATTTTTGCACAAAATCCAAATGAAAATATATAAATCTTTCTAAGAAAGCAAAAAAGAGACCGTAAGATAATAATGAAATACAGCTTCGATGTACAACATAACCAAAAAATCTCAAGCCTTACGCGGCGAGATTTTGAAAAAACAAATGGTTTTGTATTGAAAGTATAATGAAAAAAAGAGCAAAACATATTCCTTTTAATCGAGTTCGCAATATTTAACAGAAGAGTATTGATGAATCAAAAAATTGCAGAATTTAAAGGAAGGAACCGCAAGTTCTGTCATCTTATTTCATACAAATAATTACTAATGGACAATTTGAATATTTCCTATAACTTTTTAAGCAATTGTTAATTATTTAAAGAAATTTAACTTATTTAAATAATTATTCACTCCCAAGTATTTTTTAAATAATCTATTTTCTGGATGAAATTTAATATTTGGTCATGACCTGGAATATTTAAATTTTTTAAAAACGTCATGTAATTATTTAAACTATTTTTTATTTTCAAAATTTATAAAAATTAAGCCAGCGATGTCTACTTTTATCTCAAATTGGTACCCTATTATATTTTTCAATTAATAATTACAATAACTCTGAGACATTTCGTCTAATATTTTTAACAAATTTTTATTTGCTTGTGGAATCATTATTTGCTCAAGCAGTTTTTTTCGATGACCGTAAAAAATAATATAAAATAGAATACATTCAATTATTTTTCTGACTATAATGTATAGAAAGAACATGTTAATATTTTTATGATTCCGAGTAGTAAATGCTGTAAAAAGGGCATTTTATTGAATGAAAAATTTTTATTCGTTAACCATCGATACTCAATTTGTAGGAAATTTGAGAAAAACAATAATTAATTTATAAACAATTACATCAAGCTTTTCGCAGAGTTAATACTCTTCAAAATCATTCAATATTATATTTAATTAATAAAATACGATTTTTTAAAAATATTTGCTTGGGAAAAAATAATTGTTTAAAGAAATTCAATTTGTTCGAAAAATTTAAAAATAGTTAATATATTCTTTCTATACACTATACAGTCAGATAAACAATTGTATGTGTTCCATTTTATATTATTTCCCAAAAGTTTTCGAAAGAAAACTGCTTTATCAAATAAAAATTGTATAAACAAATAAGGATTTGTTAAACATTAGAAGAAATGTAACGAAATTATGTAATTATCCTACAAAAAGAAGCATAGAATACAAACTTGAGAAAAAAGTGGACATCTCTGTGTCAATTTCTAGATCTTCTGAAATTAAACAATAATTAATTTTTTAAATAATTACATAATATTTTTAAAATTAATTTACTTCTCCAAGCAATGACTAACCCTAACATTTCATTCAGAAAATAAATTTTTTGGGAAAAAATAAATGTTCAAATAAGTTACATTTATTTAAATAATTACAAATTGCTTCCGAAGTCATGGGGAAATTTTAAATGTCCATTTATAATTATTTGTATCAAAAAATGGCAGAAATTGCTGAAAATTAACAATAATACGTGAAAATGTAGTTTTTTTATATTTAAGTTATATTTGTGGCCCTTTGTGGAGGGGGGGGGG
>NC_046662.1:107743920-107746252 GCF_010883055.1 Belonocnema kinseyi
TCGCACGAATATTTTATAATTTCGAATCGAAACCGCGCATTCTATGGAAGCGACGGTGCTGTTCCTAGCGGATGGAATGCAAATTTATGCGATCGTTACAATTAGTGAATACTAATGCCATCTCTTAGAATTTTCAGGTACTTATCAGACTGCCTAGTATTTTACCTTCTCGACAGATTGTTCACCTTGGCGCACGGGGTATTTCCTAGATTAATTTTTTTACGTAAAAAAAGGGGTGTCTACTTAAATGTAATAATTTTTTCTTGGTGATTCAATATCGTAAAATTGACAACTGTAAGCCTTCTAACTTGATTAGGCTTAAATTAATGGCCTCCAAAATCTGATGATCCCCAAATACAAACATGTAGAATTCTGCTTTTCAATTTTCAATTAAAAACTTTCAAAATTAAATAATTTGAATTTATCAGGTTCTACTTGAGGCACATTGAAAATTAAACAAATATTAAGGCTTGAATTTTTAATTTATCAACTCTATGGAAAAATTTCAAATAATACAATTCTTGAAAATTCGGTTTATAAAATTACTCAATTTCAATGTTTTAAATTGAAAATATATTAAGAACTTTTAATTTAAAATTCCTCTCATTTTAAAAAGTTATCGATTTCGAAGGTTTTACATTTATTCCAATTTTTCACGAGGTTTGAAATTGAATAATTTGCTTATTGCAGCTTTAAATTATTTATATCCTAAAGCAGCAAAAAAATATATTATCGAAGCATACGTGATTTCATTTAAAATGTTTAGAAATAAATAATTTGAATTGACAGGTTATACTCTAAGAATATTCGAAATTTTACAAATACTAAGATTTTGAATTCTAAATTTATAAACTAGTTTCTTTCAATAATAATTATTTTATTTTTACGCTTCTAAAAGAAAATAATTACGCTGTAATTTTAATTATTTTCATTTCAAATTTCTCCCATTTAAAACCTTTTGATTTCAAAGGCTTTGAAGTTATAATCCAATTTTTGAAACTAAATAATTTTTAATGGAATAATTATTTAATTACTGACATACTTCTTATTTCAAATAAAATTCTGGAATAATGAAATATTTCCGTACAAAATAGTTATGCTGAAGTTTTAACGCTTGCTTTTATATTTTGACATTGTCGACTTCAAAGTTTCACACCACAAACTTTATAACTATGAGCCTGAACAGTTTCCACTTGTGGAGATTATTTTAATATAATTTCTGCTATGGATCTATTCTTTATTATTATAAGTAAATTATAATCATAATTACTTTCCTGAATTTTTTTTAAATTTCTCCAGCTTATTTAAAAGCCCTCCATTGTTGAAGCCTGGAAACAACCCATATATCTGTATTCTATTCAATCAAATTAAAAATTTAACGACAGTTTCATTTTAATTGAACTAGATTGTACTTGAATTTAACACCATTGAACATCACTAAACATCTACCATTTTAACTGAACTTTACTTAAATTTAACTAAATTTTACTTCAATTTTGAATTTAACAATATGTATTTACTTTTTGAAATGATCTAAATTGTATTCAATCTTTAAATTTAGTTTGACAAAATAATTTTTTAAATTGCACTACAATAAATAATAAATAAAATAAATAAACAATAAATAAGTACGAAAAGAATTGTTTTCAAACTTATTTACTTAATATCTAGAAAATTTCTCTTTTAAAAGAAACCAGATGAGCAATTAATTGTAATTTAACTAAACTTTATTTAATTCTTAAATTCACCTAAATTTGATTTAAATGTTGAATTTAGCTAAATTTCATTCAAATTTTTAATTGAACTAAATTTTATTTAAATTTGCAATTTAACTAAATATAATTCAATTATTTAATTTGTCTTAATTTCATTTAAAGTTTAAGTTTAGTTTCAAAAATTATTTTTCAAATTTCATTAAAATTCTGAAGTACAAAAAGAATTTTTTAAAATTAATTTATTGTCTGGAAATTTAAAAATAATAATGAATAGAATATTTTTAGGCTCTCTTTAACTTTAATATAATTAAGTAATTCAGTGTTCACAAGATTTTTGGCGTACAGACTGTACAGAGCCAGCCGACCGACTCTAGCTCTAGCTTCTCTTATGTCCATGCATTTTTTCATGCAGGCTCTCGTGTTTCTGTGACTTCTTATGTCTCTTCTAAGTAGGGTTTCATTCACACATTCTAACCATTCTTTCCGCGGTCTACCTCTGGGCGCGCTGCCATTTGCTTTACCTTAATACACTTGTTTCGTTAGTCGTTCATTTGGCATTCTCTCAACATGTCCGAACCATCTTAACCGATTTCTTTCCCATGTGTCTACTAGCGTCT
>NC_046662.1:107746352-107747479 GCF_010883055.1 Belonocnema kinseyi
TTCCTTCGAACACCATAGTTTTTGTTTTATTTGCGTTAATTTTGAGGCCCATGCTCTTCATGCTTGCATCTAGTTTATTCAACATTCTTTGTAGGTCTTCGAAAGAGTCGGCCATAACAACCTTATCATCTGCGAACTCTAACCCTCGTACCCTTACTGTTTCGAGATCCACACCCTCTTCGTCGAAGAGAGCCATTCTTAAACACTTGTCCATAAATAATATAAATAACCATGAAGACATAACGCATCCTTGTCTCACTCCTTGAATAATATCGAAACAGTCACTCAGTTTCCGATTCACTCTTACACTCGCTTTGCTACCTGTACATATTGTTTTTATAGCTTGTAGGATCCATCCATTGACTCCATAATCTTTCAGGACTTCCCAAAGTTTACTTCTATCTACCTTGTCAAAAGCTTTTTCTAGGTCAACAAATGCACAGAAAACTTTTTTTCCTACTCTCATACTTTTTTCTTTTATTTGCCTTAAGCTAAATATTTGATCCGTACATGACCTTCCTGGCATAAACCCACTTTGGACTTTCCAAATCTTTGCTTCTGTTATTTTCATTACCCTACGAATAAGCACCCAACTATTTGCGGGTGAACCTTTAAGATTTCCAAAAGACAGATGATAAGTCTATGGGATGTAGAATCGAAAGCTTTCCGATAATCAATCCAGGCCATCGGTAGGTCACGCTGGTAGAATGCTGCATCTTTGCAGACACATCTATCGATGAGCAGGTTCTCCCGACATCCGGCTACGGCTTTCTTTGAGCCTCGTTGTTCAATTGCCCGAACAATCCTATCATTTAGGATAGCTGTGAATATCTTATAAAGCGTGTTCAAACAAGTTATTGGCCTGTAGTTCTTCGGGTCAGCTAAGTTGCCTATTTTCGGCAGGAGTATTGTGCGCCCTTCCACCAACCACTCTGGAATCGGCTCTTCCGACTTCAAATATGAGGTGAAAATACGGGCTAAATGCTGATGTGTGGAAGAAAACTTCTTCCACCAGAAGGTTTTTTATACAATCTGGTCCCGGTGCGGAAGAGTTCTTCATCCCTCTTAATACTTTTTTCACCTCCTCGGTAGTGATGGGTGGGCATTCTTTATCAGGTGTTATGAGG
>NC_046662.1:107747579-107749574 GCF_010883055.1 Belonocnema kinseyi
TCCATTTACTACTCCACCTAAAAAGGGAACAACCCTAATTTTAAGGACAAGAACAAAACAGTTAGTAACTTTGCCAGTAATTAATACAGATTTATCAGAAGGCTATTTGCCTTTAATACCGACGGGTCCAGGCGTGTATTTGGGAGAATCTCTAGCGACCGTAAGGGATGGAAACACTCGTGTTTATTGCATTAACACAAATATCAGGGACGTAGAACATTCAGTTTCACCCGTGACCTTAGAAGAATTTGAAATCGCTAAAATTATTTCGGGATCTGATAAGGAAGGCAATATCAAAAACAATTCAGAAATTAATCCGTTAAGGCGAATAGAGGAATTAGAAAAAGAGCTTCATTTGGAAAATTTAAACGAAGAAGAGAAGAAAAGTCTGTTAAAAACTGTAGCTAAATTTCCTTACCAATTTTTCTTAAAGGGGGATAAATTAGGGTGCACAAATGTTATTCAACATAAAATTAACACTATAGATGACGTTCCGGTAAATAAAGGTAACTACAGGTATCCGGCAGTACACAAAGAAGTAATGGATAAAGAAACAAAAAATCTACAAGGTCATGGGGTGATATCGCCTTCCAAATCAGCGTATAATTCACCAGTTTGGGTAGTACCAAAAAAGGAAGATTCACAGGGGAACAAAAGGTGGCGGATGGTAATTGATTATCGCGCTCTTAATGAAAAAACTGTAGGGGATGCCTACCCTCTCCCAAATATTACGGAAATTCTGGACCAACTCGGGGGTGCTCAATATTTTACTGTTCTTGATCTCGCGTCCGGATTTCACCAGATCGAAATTGACCCGGCGGATAGACACAAGACTGCGTTCACGACTTTGTATGGATTATTCGACTATAATCGTATGAGTTTTGGGCTTAAGACCGCTCCTGCCACGTTCCAACGAATGATGGATTTAGTTTTATCAGGGCTTCAAGGGGTTGAAGTGTTTGTCTATATGGACGACATTGTAGTTTACGCAAAAACAATAGAAGAACATAATCAGAAATTAACAAAATTGTTGTGTCGTTTAAAAACAGCAGGACTTGTTCTACAGCCAGATAAATGCAAGTTTTTGTGCAAGGAGATCGGTTACTTGGGCCACGTTATATCTAAAGAAGGGGTTAAACCAGATCCGAAAAAACTTGAGGCCGTCAGTAATTTTCCTCGTCCGAAAGGTCGTAAGAATATTAAACAGTTCCTGGGACTAGCCGGTTACTATCGTCGTTTTGTTACTAAAGAAGGACGTGCTATTTGCCTGGTCCGAATCAGCCGAGCAAGCTTTTGAAAAGTTAAAAAATATACTTTGTACTAAGCCTCTTTTGCAGTATCCCGATTTTTCGAAGTCTTTTATAATTACTACAGACGCATCCGATTTTGCCATAGGTGCCATTCTTAGTCAGGGAGAAATTGGGAAAGATTTGCCGATAGCATATGCGTCGTTTACAATGTCTGAAGCGGAAATAAACTATACGACAACTGAAAAGGAGCTTTTAGCTATTATTTTTGCAGTTAGACATTTTAGGCCGTATGTATACGGGCAAAAATTTACTTTGGTCACGAACCATAAAGCATTAGTTTGGCTTGATCAGTTAAAAGACCCCACAATTGGATCCCGATTAGCACGTTGGAAGATAAAATTGCAAGGCTACCAGTATAAGATAGTATACAAGCCGAGTAGGGTTAATGCTAACGCGGCCGCGCTTTCACGTAATCCGGTAGAGATGAAAATAGGAAATGAGGGAAATGACATGGGTGATGAGAACAGTGACGAAAGTGCTATGGAATGTGAAGGGCTCATAAATTGCTTTGCAGGAAGTAAGGTTCTGTATCATGAATACCCAATAGAACGAGTTTTTGTAAGCACATGCGATGATAACGATTATATGGATCTTGCTGAATCACATAGCAATATCCATAGAAAGACAATAGGCAAGGACGTTGCGGACTTTGAAGTTTCTTTTGATACAAGAGATCATCCCAGGG
>NC_046662.1:107749674-107751440 GCF_010883055.1 Belonocnema kinseyi
ACCATAACCGGAGCATACTATTCATCATTATTGGACCGATTGAAAATCGAAATCGCCGAAAAACGACCGCATTTGAAGAAGAAAAAACCGCTTTATCATCAGCACAATGCGCCTGTTCATTCATGCTTAGTTGCACAAGCAAAATTGCATGAAATCGGCTTCGAATTGTTTCCTCAACCACCGTATTCACCAGACCTGGCCCCCAGCGACTATTACTTGTTCCCTAACCGGAAGAGATGGCTCACCGGTAAGCTATTTACTCAAATGAGGAGCTCATGGCTGAAACTGAGGCGTATTTTGGAGACCTTCCGATCGAGTACTTTTCGGACGGTATCAAAAAGTTAGAAAATCGTTGGACTCGCTGTATCGACCTAAAAGGAGAGTATGTTGAAAAATAAAACCGACTTTGGCCAAAAAAAAACGTCTCCGTGTTTCATTTTTCAGGGACTTATCAGACTGCCTATTAGGTTAAGCCAAATGTGCTGTTTGCGTGAAGAAACTTACTACACGGGGAGAACAAAACGACTGCGGTCACTGCGACTCACGGTGCTGATGCGCGCGACGGGAAAAAAGTTTCAAAATTCTCGAAAATATGTGAAAACGACGTGTTCACGGTGACCACGCGAGTGCTTCACGGCGATCATGCGCGTGAATCACAGTTCGGACTTTCACGCCAGCCAACTCTGTGATTACAGTCTTCAGAATTATTTTCACTTGCAAGAGCATAGTGATGTCGCAGCTATCAGAGCCGTTTTCATCACAGGCCTGGCGACCGTTAAGGCTTTAAGCCTGGTCTACAATCATCGCAGACAGTCTGTTGCGGCACCGCAAGCAAGCGCTACACCGCAAGTCACCGAGAGCGAAAAGTTGGTTCAACTCAACTTTTCGCGCCGCAATCGTCTCGCGTGATCTCGCGTCAAATGTCAATTCTGTTGGATTGGTGGATTATGTCAGAAATGAAGAATAAATGGTCGGCAGAACGCGTCCGGGAATTAATAGACATATTGAAGAAGCAGCCGGGAGTGTGCTACAAGGGCTAAAAAATAGATAGATTCCGGGTCTAAAGATTTAGCGTGGCAATCGATTGGGAAACGCCTTGTTCCTCCATGTACTGGTTAATACAATGGCTGGTCAGAGGGATCCATTGTGTAGGCGAAAAATATTTGACTGTCAAAGAAAGACGAGAAAACAGTTCATTTGATAGTAAGATCTAATTGGCTGCCGCAACAGCGCTACTCGCGACCACTGTAGACGGCTATTCCTTGCGTTGCGATGCCGCATCGCATCGCCGAGTCTTGCGGCGCCGCAACGAGCTATTTGCGGCGATTGTAGACCGGGCTTTATGCATCAGCTGCTCGTAACATGGTAAACCGATTGATTGACGTCGTTTTGCGCCTGGTCATCGATTGATCATAAGTGTTCCACTTATGATCATAATTTGAATAAACAATAATATGTCAATAATATTTGAACGATGTAAATGTTCATTCATGAATTTTATTTTTTAATGCTCAATGTTGGAAAATATTTGAAGGGTGACAGTCCAAAAGATGCTAAGGGACATTTTTATGAAAATAAGTTTGTAATTTTCTGATATTTTACAAGTAATACTTCTCTTCTTCAGCGTTTCTTAATAATGAAAATGAAAAAATTTAATTTTTTAGAGTAAAATACGAGGGTAGTTCAATAAGTCCTTAGAATGACCAACATATGGCGCGCGAATCGCTCCAAATCATCTGTTTTCAGTCAGCACCACTCCCGACTAG
>NC_046662.1:107751540-107783337 GCF_010883055.1 Belonocnema kinseyi
ATTAAAAAAACTTGAAAAGCGATTGACCAAGTGTATAGAGCTCTAAGGAGATTATGTTGAAAAATAAAAAAAATTTACCCAAAAAAAATTGTTTTTATACTTAATTCTAAGGACTTATTGAACTACCCTCGTATGAGGATACCAGTGCCATGCTAACCTAAAACTTGAAAATTTTAAAAATTTCTGTTTCTTTTTAAATATGACGCCTTTGTAATTCAATATCTTTAAAGTAAGTAAATATGATTATTTTTATTTTTTTGACACTATGTTAAATACATTTTGTTAACGAATAAAAACCAAACTATTAACATAAAAAAACTTCGTATTTAAAAAGAATATTTTTAAAGTTTTTAAGTTTTAGGTTATAATGGCACTTGTATCCAGGTATTATACTAAAAACAATTTAATTTTTTCATTTTAATTGTTAAGAAATGCGGAAGAGAAGTATTGCTTGTAAAATGTCAGAAAATTACCAAAATTGAATGAGCACGACATGGGGATTAAGTGCAGCATGTCCCTTGACACCCTGCGACATATCTACTTTTTATTACTATACTAAAAATGCAATTTCCAGCAAATGCTTTTACCGGGATGTGCAATTAGTTTTTAAATAATCTGTGGGCCAATAAACCTATTTTCATAAAAATGTCACTTAGCACCTTTTGGACTGCCCAGTGATCCCAGATCTGAAACCGAGACGTGGTCCAATGCTATGACACGTCTATGACCGTGTGAATATGGTAGGAGACGATATAACTGCCTGGGTTGCGCGCGCAACCCATTTCTCCTCTTCTGAATTGGAAAACTCGAAGGTGCACGATTGCCGGTCGGAGCACTTCGACGGTTCTATTTATATCTCTATCTGCTTTGAAATAAAATGAAGATATGATACGATAATATTATAATTTTTCTGTATTATAATAGTCTTATTTAAATCTTGATCCGCATTTGAAAGAAATTAAAGAAATTGGTGATTTTGGAATTCACCTCGTTTGAATAAAAACTCAATTATTTGATTGAAAAATTAATTATTTTGTTGAAAATGTAACTATTTTGTAAAAAAAGTCCTCTTTTCTATCAAACGTTCAACTACTTTGTTAAAATTTTTATTTCTTTCATTTGAAGGATCATCTCTTTCGTTGAAAATACATTTTTGAAACGGACAATTAATCTATACCATTTTTGGTTAAAAAATCATGTATTTTGTTAACAGTTCGTCTTTCTTTGTAGAAATTAAACTGCTTTATGGAAAATTGATACTTTTTGATTAAAAATTACATTTTTCGGTTGAATTATCAACTGTTAATATTTTTTGGTTGCAAAGTCGTTTTGTTGTAAATGCAACTATATTGTTAAAAATTAAAATCATAATTTTTGGGTGGAAAATTCGATTATTCACTTAAAGTTGAACTTATTTGTAAAAAAATTATTTTTTCTTATTAAGGATTATAATTATAGTTGAAAATTCAACTATTTGCCCTTAAATTAGGTTAAAAATTCAACTTATTGTAGATAATACTCTTTTTAACTTTAAAATTAACAAAATTATTAAAATTAAATTGACCTTTTTTAGTAGAAATTTAATCTTTTTGGTTGAAAATGTATCATTTTTGGTCAAAAATGCAATTGTTTGTTTGAAATATGAACTGTACATCTACTTGGGCTTAAAAGTCGATTATTTCACTAAGAGTTATAAAAAAATACGTTTTTTTAACAAGGTTTTATAATTATGGTTGAAAATTTAACTATTTGGTTGAAAGTTTAACTCTTTGATTGAAAACTCATGTTTTTCGCTAAGAAATTCAACTTTTCGTATCTGAAAATGTAACTATTATAGGATTGATTCAAAATTAATCGTATATATTGGTTAAGTTTGAAAATCGTTTTTTTTATAGAATATTAATTTTCTTGGTCAAAAATTCACCTTTTTCATTGAGAATTGAACAATTTTGTTGAAAATTCGTTTTTTTTCCTTATTCAATTCAATTTTTTATCACAGCTATTATCTGGAAATTGAACTATTCCATTTTTGGTTAAACTTTATCCTGTAAATTATATTAGTTACAACACCGATTATTTGTTAGAAAATTAATTTATTTGTTTTCGATTATGACTTCAAATATTATTTCAGTCTAAAAAATTTTATTTTTAACCCATGTAATTGGAAATTTTTTAATTAAATAAAGAAAATTTCATTAATTATCAGCAATATTTGACCGTTCATTTAAAACAATCCATTACAAACAACTGTTAAAAACTATACAAATTTAAACAGAATGGTTCGAAATAGAAAGCCTTGAATTGTTAAATTTGTAATGAGCTAAATTTTAAGTTTAAACGCTGCAATTTTAATTTAAAAAAGATTCAGAATTAATTTAAATTTAAAATTATTTCAAATAATTTGAAACACGATTTAGCCTTTTGCAGATTAAAAGAAAAAAAAGCTTTTTAAGAATTGTACTGTAATTAAAAAGAATAACAAAAATTGTTGTGATTGCTAAGAACATTGTAAATGATTTTTTATTTTGACAAATAAATTTTAAGTGAGTATTTGAAAACATTTTAAAAATTAAAAAAAAAAAGAATCTGGACTATTTTAAGGAATTTTTTTTATTTTGCAGTTTTTTTAATTTTAGGAAAAAAATCTAATTAACAAAATATATCAATTTTCAACCCAAAAGTTTACTTTTTAACAAATTAAATTAATTTTCTATTAAATAATTGGTCTTTTAACTAATACAATGTATATGATAAAGTTTCAATCAAAAATTTAATAATAATTCAATATCCAGATAAAAACGATTAATTTTTAATCAATCCTAGAATAGTTACATTTTCAGATAAAAAAATTTTTAATCGAAAAAATAAATTTTCAATAAAGTTGTTAAATTCTCAACCAATAACATGAATTTTCGACCAAGAAAATTAATGATCTACGAAAAAAGACAAAATAAATGAATTTTCAACGAAATTATTTAATTTGAAAGTCAAAAAGACGAATTATCTACAAAAAGTTGATTTTTTTCAGCGAAAAATATGATTTTTCAATCAAAGAGTTAAACTTTCAACCAAATAGTTAAATTTTTAACCATAATTATAAAACCTTGTTGAAAAAAACAGTATTTTTTTACAAAGTAATTCAACTCTTGGTGAAATAATCGACTTTTAAGCCCAAGAAGATAAGATGTACAGTTCATATTTCAACCAAAAAATTGCATTTTTGACCAAAAATGATACATTTTCAACCAAAAAGATTAAATTTCGACTAAAAAAGGTCAATTAAATTTTAATAAATTTTTAAATTTTAAAGTCAAAAAGAGTATTATCTATAAAAAAGCTGAATTTTTAACCTAATTTAAAGGCAAATAGTTGATATTTCAACTATAATTATGAATCCTTAATAAGAAAAAATTGTTTTACTAAGTAGTTCATCTTTAAGTGAATAATCGAATTTTCCACCCAAAAATTATGATTTTAATTTTTAACAATACATTTGCATTCACAACAAAACGACTTCGCAACCACAAAATATTTACAGTTGGTAATTCAACCGAAAAATGTAATTTTTAATCAAAAAGTATCAATTTTCCATAAAGCAGTTTAATTTCTACAAAGAAAGACGAATTGTTAACAAAATACATGATTTTTTAACCAAAAATGGTATAGATTAATTGTCAGTTTCAAAAATGTATTTTAAACGAAAGAGATGAACCTTCAAATGAAAGAAATAAAATTTTTAACAAAGTAGTTGAACTTTTGATCGAAAAGAGGAATTTTTTACAAAATAATACAGCAAAATTATAATATTATCATTAATAATACATACATATATATATATATATATAATAGTATTAATATTTATATTTTATATTTGAAGTAACGTATCCTCAAAATACACGCATATAAAGAGGCGCGCGAAGTATTGAAATCATGAGAATCGCCAGTGCAGCATCGAAATTTGGAAATATTAAAATCCCAATCTCTTCATTTTATTTCAAAGTAGATAGAGATATAAATAGAGCCGCCGAAGTGTTCCGACCAGCAATCGTGCACCTTCGAGTTTTCAAATTCAGAAGAGGAGAAATGGGTTGAAATCTGTTTAAACTGTCAAGATCAGCTGATGCATAAAGCCTAGACGGTTGCCAGGACTGTGAACAAAACAGTTCTCATCGCTGCGACATCAGAGAGCGGTTGCGCGTGAAAATAATTCTAAAGAATGTGATCACAGTGGTGGTTGGCGTGAAAATGCGGACTGTGATTTACGCGCATGATCGTCATGAAGCACTCGCGTGATCACCGTACACACGTCACTTTCACATATTCTCGAAAATTTTGTAGCACTTTTTTCACGTCGCGCGCATGAGCACCGTGAGTCGCGATGACCACAGCCGTTTTGTTCTTTCCGTGTATCTTCGTTTTGACGTAAGTCTTCTTTACGTATAGGCTGCAACGCGAAAATGACCTTTACGTCAAACTTTAGAGAATAACTTTTTTCTCGAAGACGGCAGAAATAATCACGGCTCATCACATAAAAAATGATTTTATAAAAAAAATTCGTCACTTATTTATTACATGAAAACATTTGTTCTTGTGCTGGTTACAAGATTGAAGAAGTAAGAAAAAAATCTTGATTGGAATATATTGCTTTTAAAAAAGAAGCTTTAAGCATTATAACGGTAGGCTTGAATAATTTTAAAATATCTTCCTGTCTAATTTGATAGACTCAATATTAAAATGGAAGTTGTAATATTGTCAAGAAGAAATATTTTTATCTTAACTTCATGTACCTAGATGGCAGTTTTGACTTGTCATGTTCAATTGTAATTTTTACATTATGTCTACTGTGTATTGAATTTCAATTAAAAGAAAATTGTAAAAAATACAAAAGAGCGGAATTAAACTTCGGTTTTTGATAAAGATCTTTGAAAAGGAGCATAACATTTTTGAAAAAATAAGTCTAACAAAAAAGTGTTAGATCATGTATTTTTTGGTTCGATTCATAATTTTATTCAAATATGAAATTCCTTCCAAATTTCTTTTTAATCATGCAAGAAATAAACATTTTTAATATCTTTTTCAAATAAAAAGTCGGATTTTTTGCATGATTGTCGATCTTTTTCTTTAAAAAACCTTTTTTGTTAATGAGGTAATTAATTTATAATGCATAAGCATTCGGATATCTTATACAAGAAACTGAAAATTAATGAAATATTTAAATTATTAGAAAATAAATTTATTTACGAACAAATTTAAAAAAGCAAGTTTTTTATTAAGTAAAGCATTTAAAATAATTATTTTTGCAAAATTCAAAATTTGTGAATGGAATTAAATATTTAAACAGTTAAGCAAGTAAAATGCAAAGAAAAACTTAATCGACCAGCCGGAAAATATATTTTTCTATACATTACCGGTGGAGAAAATTTTTAAGTTTCAACTTATTTTTCTCAATGAATACAAAATAAAGAAATAAAAAAAATAATTAAATAAAACTAAATAAAAAAATAGGGAAACTTATATATTTATTACAAATAAAATAAAAACGGCGTCAAATTCTTTTTTAAAAATATAGACTATTAAAGTACATAATAATTCGGTGAATTTATAGCATTAGGTTTATATTATTTTTCATGATTGCGGTTTAAAAAATGTAATTAGCTCAGATATGAAAGAAAAAAAAAACGAAAATTATGGTAATTTTTATGTTAAGTTTTAGAATTAAATGCTAGTAAAACAAAAATTAAGCAAACTTACATTTTTTCTTCAGGTTAGATTGAGTTACTTCTTATTTAAATTTGAAAAAATGGTTCATATTTATAACATGGCCTTAGCTAAACTGTAGAAGCAAGCCGTAATTTCCTTAGACTTTATCGAAAATGCTTCTTACACTTTACAGCTGTTAAAAAACTCATATACCACTAAATTCACAAATATTAAAAAAATGCAACATTTCAAAAGATATTTTTCTAGGTGAATAAGGAAATTACAGCTTGCTTTTCAGAATTTTGATGACTTGAACCAGAAAAAAATAGTAAGAACATATTTAACAACAATTCTGGTTGATTTACCCAGACATTTTTTTATTGTATTTAAATTTAAATAAAAGTTAACTGTATCTTCATATTCACTTTTCTACTAATTTCCAAAAAAAAAATTATAACTTGAATAAAACAGAAACTTTTTAATTCAAATTTGTTATTACTATTTTATACTAACCTCTTTGCTACATTTTTAGCCTAATTTTGATTTCAAAAAGTCTTCAGAGTTTTCGAATTCCTTCAAGACCTTTTCTACTCAATTAAAATTATTTTTTATTCACTTATAAAGTAAAATTAGTTTATTACCATTTTGAATTTTAAATACCACCGGTATGTGGTGCAACTAATTCCATGCCGTATCTAGGACCTAATATCTTTGCACCCTTGTGAAGTTAGCATCCCAATTTTCACTAATTTGGAAATATCGAATTTTTTCTTTTTGTAATCGTTTGTTGGTCGTTTGTTGGTGTTGGTTGGTCAACTTTCGACGTTTGTTAGTTAAAATTGCAAAAGTTATTAATATTTAAAGTTTCGGGTGTAAACTTCACACTAGCACAAAAGAAATGTTTGCTAGCGCTCTAATTTTTTATAATTATACTATTATATTATACTATATATTATATTATTTTATAATTATAATTATACTGTGTAATTACCACCGGGCAAATGTTTCCGCGCAGCGGCCTCCTCGGCGAGTCAGCGTACTTGCCATTGGCGCGAAATTTTAAACAACAAAGAATGGCAAGTACACGATTAAGAGTTTTTGGTTTCGCATTATCAGGTTCGTTTAGTAAAATTTAGTATAATTAAGTGCAATTATAGTTTGGCAATATATACATATAAATGATAGTGTTGAAGATTATTGGAGATTGTGTAAAATTGATTGTGTAATTTTGAGAAACAACTAATTTTAAAAATAACGAAATATGTTAAACCAACAATGAAAAAGATTCCTTTACTGAATATTATAAAATATGTAAAAGTATATATACTTTTATATAATATGTTTTAATGTAAGAGTCCACGTATTTTCATGTAAAAATTCGTAAGCCAATACAAAATATAAATTTTTAAGAGTTTCTTTTTTATGTGTATAGTTTTCGAATGCGTGTACTTTAAGACATAATAATCCGTTTTTAAACGTATACTTATCATATTTTCAACATTTCTTCACGTATCTTGTAGGATACCATCAAAGTTTTTCGATGAGTACGTAAGTTCTTTTAATGCTAATTTTATAAGAGTTAATTTTTTCTCTTAAATACGTAGAGAGCTTTCAAAATCCGATAAAAACTACGAGAAACTATCATTATTTAAGAAAACTCAATTTCGTCAAAAAGTGAATTTAGCACCGTTTTACTTTCCCGGCTTTATATGTAAATAAACATATACCAACTTTACATTTATACAAAACTTGTCATTAATTTTTTGCATGTTTCTTTTTTTAAATAAAAATATAATAGCCCAACCTATTGTACATGATGAATTCTTTCTTTCTCGGGGTTGAACAGGTTTTTGCACGTAATATACCTTAGGTAAATTACATAAAGTTTTTGACGTAATTTACCTACGTATATTATGTCCTCAGTTTTGTACAAAACTTAATATACGTTTTCAAGATGGCGTCGACATTATCATATTTCGTTCCATATCTTTAAAATAACGCCGGTAGCGGTATGATGTTGCATGCATGAAATTTAAAGTGAATGAAAAAAAAGTTATTATTCCACAACTTCGACAATAATAGAGGCGGAAGATCGAGGAATCCATGTTGGGAAGAATTATCCTTCCTTGAAAAACAAAATAATAAAAACGTTGCGATTTGTCAGGGATGTAAACGCGTATTATTGAATACGGCTAAAGAAAGGTTAAGAAACCACAAATAAATTTTCAAACCATCCGAACTGCAAATATCTTAAAAATAAAAAAAAAAACAAATCATTCCAGGATTTTCGCTGATTTCAAAACTTTTTTTCAGAAAAAAGTGCGTTCTAATTATGAGCGCATCATAAGTAAACCTGATGCAATTAGATGAAAGCAGACAAAATAATAATTCTAAAATTAGTGGTGTCAGTTTTGATATTCTTGGAGATATTTTTATGTCAAACGAAGTTCTGATAAACAACAGCAATGTAAGGAATTTCATTTAAAAATGTGTGGGATTTTCTGAACAGAAAACTGCATGAATTTCTGAACGTTCTTATTTTTATTTTTTAAGTGTATCTTAATCTACTTTACGTTTAGTGAAAAAGCATATGCTGAAAAACGGTAAGAGAAATATCTATTTCTTTAAATTTAACTATAATTTGAAAGGCGATTCTTCATAGTATTTTACTAACTAATTGATATATTTTTATAATTTTATTCGTGAAATCTATTCCCTAAGGTCAAACATGGTACACAAATATCGTAAAATTTAAAAAACACCAACTATTTACAGGCATTTTTAAATAAAAATCAATGTGAATCATATTCAAATAAATTTTGGCAATATTTATAAAATTATTATTTTTAATTAAAAAAATTAATGTATAGAGAGGATAGTTTTTATTTGAAATTTCACGACGGTTTTTTGTACCATATTTAACCCTCGGCCAGAATCAAGTAAAAATAATCTAAAAATATGGTCATTAGTTGTTAAAATGGTACAAAGACTTACCTTTACAATTTTTTTTCTTTTTTTATAATCGTAAGATATTTCTTCATAAAATAAATTTTGTTAAATTTATTTAACAATTATTTACAATCAATTTCCAATTACAATTATTTTACAATTAGAATAAAATTGTAAAAGCTAAATTTTGTAATTTTTAGATAAGTATTTTAAGGCATTAAAGATTTTATAAACATTTCATATACAATAAAATAAGTATTAACAGTTTGTTTATAAATTTATAAGTAAATAATTATTACAATATTCTTAAGAAAATTAAGAAAAAGATTTTCGAATACATCAAATTTGTCAGAAAAGATCCTAGGAGATTTTAAAGGCATTTTATTTTTATTTTATATGATTTAAAAAAATATTAGGGAAATTTCTTATCTATTTAAAACGTTTTGAATTTTCAAAATATTGGTAACTCTCTCGAGTTTTTATCAAAAATTAAAAAGATCATTCAAAATGTAGAAAAAAATTTCCTTATAATCTTCTAAATTTTCCCAATCATTTTAAGAAACTATGTTTATTCTCCTGAAACCTTTCGAGATTCTATTAAAGTTCCTAAAGCTTATCTTGCGTTTCTAAAACACTTCTAAAGTTTAAGTTTTTTGAATCTCATCAAATCTACTAAATACTTCCTGAATTCACTTGATTATTTCCTTTTTTTAAACTTTTTAATCTTATCAAATTGAAGCATTTTGCTTTAAAATCTTCTACGCTCTTCTTTTAAATTTTGGGAAATCGTTCGATGTGTTTTAAAATCTGCTTGAATTTTTTTAAAGTACATTGTTTAAAATAAAAAATTATTAAAAACTTTCACACGATTATTAGAAAAATAATTCTGTTTTTCTAATCTTGTCAGACCTTCCAATCTCTAATCTTTAAAAATTATTCAAATTTTTCCTGATTTTTTTTTAATTCTGCAAAATTAAAAAAATGCCTTTAAAGTTTTTCAGATGCTTTGAGAATATTTGAAATCTTTTGCAGTGTTTTGAAATGTTTAAAAATAATCTTTTAAAATTAATTGTTGGAAATCAAAAATTATGTTAATTATTCCTTTAAAAATCTTTACAAGTTTTAATTATTTTCTAATCGTTTCAAAATATTTGGAATATCTCTTAAACTTACTCAAATTTGAAAGAATTACGTTCCTTTATTTTTTTAAAGTTAAATAATATGGAAAAATTACAACATTTTGCTTCAAAATATTTTACGTACTTTTTACACATTTTAGGAAATAATAAAAAATGTTTTGCAATCTTTTTTCAATTTTCTGTTAGAATTCATTCCAAAACAATTATTTACATTTTTTCCCAAGGAGTTTCTTGCATTATCTTTCAAAATCTGTAAGTCCTTCGTTTATCGACTTTTATTTTATTTTTTTTTCATTTTACATACATATCTATTATATCTTATTAAAATTTAATATAAAAGTCTTAAATGTTAACTGTATTTAAATACTACAATTTGTAATGTTTCCAAATTTTTAGAAATAATTCAACAAATTTTATGTGTAATTAAAATAAACTTTTTTAAAATCTCATTCAACTTATTCCAAGTTATCTTTTTTGAATTTTCAAAATTTATGTAATTACTTATTCTGATTGGAAATAATTGAACCTCTTGCGATTAAAAGCACGGATTCTGCTTGAGAAGAAATGTGCTGAAAGTAATTTAAAAAAAATCATTCGAATTTTAATTTTAAAGACTGATAATTGTACACAATTTCCAGGTGCATCTTTCTTATTCTTCTACAAGAATTTAAGCTTTTCAGTTTTTTTTTCAATCAGTTTATCCTATGTTTCTAAAACTCCTCTCAAGTTTAAATTCTTGTTTAAGCTCATCAATTCTACTCAATATTCATTCTACTTATTCGATTATTTACATTTTTTAAAAATTTGTAATGTTATCGAATTAAAAAATGTGTATTTTAAAACCTTTTACACTCTTTTTCGAAATTTTAGAAAATTGTTTGATCTGTTTAAAAATTTTCTTTAATTTTCTTTTAAAGCACATTTTTCAAAATAAAAAATCATTAAAATATTTACACGATAATTAGGCAAATAATTTTTTTTTCTAATTTTGTCAGGTCTTCTAATCTTTAAAAATTATTCAAATTTTTCCTGATTTTTTTTATTTTGCAATATTAAAAAAAATTGCCTTTAAAATTTTCAGATACTTTGACAATTTTTGACTTCTTTTTGAATGTTTTGAAATGCTTTAAAAATTGTGTAACAAAATTGCACAAGAAGACCTAATAATAATTATGTTCCTTACTTCAAGATTCGAAAAAATTGACTCATAATCTTTTAAATTTTTCCCAGGAATTTTAAGAAAAATAGTTTTACCTTCTTGAAATCTTTCGGAATTCCTCTAAAGTTTATGTTTAAATTCTTTAAAAATCTAAGTTTCTAACAGAATTTAAGTTTAAAATTCGATTTGGATCTCTTAAATTCTTCTTAACATTTCTTGCATTTACTCGATTTTGATCTATTTATTATAATCTTACCAAATTGAAAAACCTTGCTTTAAAATCTTCTACAGTCTTCTTTTAAATTTTAGGAAATCCTTTCATATGTTTAAAAACCTTTTTTAATATTCTCATAAAGTACGTTTTTTAAATACAAAGCCCTTAAAAATTTTCCTACCAATCTTGAAAAAGTTCTGTTTCTAATCTTGTCGGACCTTCTGAGCCTTCTAATCATTAAAAACGTTTGAAATTTTTTCTGATTTTCTTTGAAATTCGGCAAAACGAAAAAGATTGCCTATATCTTCAGATTCTTTATTGACCATTTTAAACATAGTTTAAAATGTATTGGAATTTTTTAAATCAATTTTTCAAAATGAAAAATTCTTTAAAAAATCTTTACAAAATTATTTGCGAAATTACTTTGTTTAAACAATTTGCTTAAACAAATTATTGTATAAAAAATGTATGGCATAAACAATGTCAAAATTAGATTCTATGTCAAAGAATACGTACGATATAGTATTGAAACTAAAGAGATATTTAAACGCATCGAAGCAATTTGAAGGATTTAAATTCTCAACTTCAGAAGTGTAAACAACATATAAGAAAAAGTAAATGAATAAATTATTAAAAATTTAAAAATTTCAGCAAAAAAAATAAGAAAAATAAAAAAAAGAAATAATAAAAAATGTAAAAAACAAAACAAAAGCCCAGGCATAAATGATATTCATGGCAGTCTAAACCCGGTGGAATGCGGAGAGTTGTTATCTTTTTTATAAATAATTGAATATGTTATACAAAACGTTATGCGATGCGTTTAAATATTCCATTAGTTACGATACTATGTCGTACGTAATTTTTGACATAGAAGCTAATTCTGACATTGTTTATGCCATAAATGTTTTTATGCAATAATTTGTTTAAACAAAATAATTTCGGAAAGCTAATCGCATGCTTGGATTAAGCGTACTCAAAAACCCCTTCATTAACCCCAAAATTAGTTAATAACGCAAAAATTTGTTTAAACAAATAGTTTAACCAAATTAATTTCGCAGAAGTAATGGCAAATTTGAAATCAGCAATGCCTCAAACCCATAAAACTATATCTGGTTTATATAGTGCGTGTCTAAAAAATCTTATGGTCACAGATGAGTTTAAAAGACTGAGTCATATTGGACTCGCTATTGATATTTTAAAAATAATAATAATGATTATTGAAGATAGGTTTTTGAAACGAACATTCAAACGATATTACATTATTAAAACGAACATTACATACAAATAAAAAAGTTAATTTTTCTGCCGCCATTTTAAATCCGCCATTTTGTAATTTAGCATTTTAGTAGTTTATTCATTTTCAGCAACACCAAAAATATCAAATCGAATAATAATATCGGGTTAATCATTGTTTTTTTCACCATAAAAATGGTATATCTGGAGAGTATGTAAAAAACCACATTTTTTGAGATATTTTGGTCCGCCATTTTGAAACAAAAGAAAAAGTAATTTTGAAAATTTTTTAGATAAAGTCATAAGGACAACCGCAGGATTTCGCCGGAAGCGGGTGCTAATCTGAATAATTAAACCCTCTCCCAGCAAAATCGCAGTCAAATTTCAGCCACAACCACGTTTCACGACCGTGAGATAGGTGGTTACAGTCTGTAACGGAATCAATACGACGATCCGGCAAAAGTTTCGTGCACCCTGAGAACACGGAGTGATCCAAGAACTACTGCCTTCTGCATTTTTCTCGCAAGTGCTTCAGCATATTGTTGACACGCAGGCATGCTTTTCAGGCTATTAACGAGTGAAAGCTTGGCACCTTCAAGAGCGCGGATGATAAGGACGATAAGTTTAACAGATTATTCCGAGTACAATTGTTGTATCTCCCTTATAAGGATTCTTGTTTCTCTTTTTTCATTCTCCTTGGTTATGATGTTTTTGTCAGCTGCTGCCGAAAATTCGATAACGAACATGGTTCGCTTCTCGAAGTCACGAAGAACTATGTCTGGCCTCGAGTGTGCGACACAAACAATTGTCAAGAATATAAAGTTCCAGTATATGCGGCACTTCCCATTTTCGACAGTTGACTCGATTTCCCTAGGAGCATTTAGAGGAGCTATATTAAGGTTAATGCCGTAAGAGTGACATAGCTGGTAATAAAGCACTCTTAGCGCCGCATTGTGCCTTTGGATGTAGGTCGTTCCCGCATGAGTTGGATAACTAGATAGCATGTGAGCTAAATGCTCAGGGCGTGCATGGCACGCCCTGCAGCTATCATCGGGAATGTCTTCTCTCAAAATGTGGCGACGGTATGTTAAGGTGGAAATGACACCGTCTTGGCATGCCAAAATGGAACCCTCCGTACCAGACTTCAATTCGGGTGATTTAAGGAAAGCAAACGTTAGCTCACACGACATTGACTGATCCTCCACATTTCTGTGGAAGATACCGTGCATCCTCTTATCGAGGATTTGATGCATTTTGCTCACCCCTAATACTGAAGTTAAGTCCGCGTGTTTCAGCAGCCTTCTCCACTGCTTTGTACAGAAACGCTCGTTTGCCCACTTCATCGTGATTCCTGACCATTTTAAGAAGAAGGTCCTTTCCATTTGCGACTCTATATGATGTACCTAGAATAATCCTGTTGTGAAGACATTCAAGACTCAATATTCAGCGACCACCTTGACGGCGTGAGATGTACAGTCGCGGAACAGAAGACTTAAGATGCATGCTTTTGTTCATGTGCATAACCTTTCTTGTCCCGATATCAAGGGATCTGAGCTCGTTCTCCATCCATGGAACTACTCCAAATGAATAGAGTAGTACCGAGACGGCCGGATGAGACGTTTGTATTACTTCGGAGAGTATCCTTGATAGATGTCACATCCTGAATGCGGCTCTGTGGCACGCCCAGGTATGTATAAGTCTTTCCAGCGCAAAGGTGTCGTATAGCGCTTCTATCAACGAGTTCAGAATCTTCAGGGATGTCATGAAGTTTTCCTCACATCGAATAAACCATGGCACATTTGTCCAGCACAAATTCCATTCCTATTTCCTTAGTATATCGTTCGACAATCCCTAGAGCTAGATGTAGTTGCTCTTTGTTTTTATCATAGATCTTAAGATCGTCCATGTAAAATACATGAGTGACCTTGTACTTTCAGTCTGCGAAACCATGCCGAACTACTCCGAAAAAGGGGCTATGCAAGCGGAACGCCTACTCTACCACAGCTAGAACAAGCCGGCACCAGAAAAAGAGAGGCGACACTAAGACCAACCGCGGGCAGGAATCCAATAGAGGAAGAGCGATGCTTTATGACGCGGAGAAACATCAACACCAAGGTTTCTCTCAAGCCTAAAGATCTGGCTGAAATGGATGACGAGCTTGGCGGACATATCTACGAAGAATCCGATCTCTGGGCTATCAATTATTGTGCATATAATGCAGCGAGAGCTTTGGCCGACGCGAACCGTAAAACAAATCCAACGGTTGATCATGAGACCAAATGTCGAATGCATCAAATTGCCATAAAGATAGGCTGGGCAAGACAGTATGCGTCCCGCATTCAGTGTGTGATTGACTACATCACATCTGGCAGCATATTGTTGAGGGAATACGGATAATATTTGACACTAAGAGAAGTCTAGAGCGGAGGCAGAGATGGGTCAGAGAAAGTCAAAAGTTTCTCTCTGACCCATCTCGACTCTTCCAAGACCCTCCAGTTACTGACGACCACCCGCCTAAACCAGAGGAGGTTGAAGTATTTTGGAGAGAAGTCTACGAAGTGCAGCATAGACTGGACGAAGACTCAAAATATAAAAATAGCTTCAAGGAGCTGTGTGATACCCCTCTAACACCTGATGAAGAATGCCTATCCATCACCCATCAGCATTTGGCCCGTATTTTCAACTCATATTTAAAGTAGGAAGAGCCGATTCCGGAGTGGTTGGTGGAAGGGCGCACAATACTCCTGCCGAAAATAGGCAACTTAGCTGACCCGAAGAATTACAGGCCAATCACTTGTCTGAACACACTGTATAAGATATTCACAGCTATCCTAAATGATAGGATTGTTCGCTCAAATGAACCTGTGTGGCAACAATTGTATGAACGAAGCTCAAAGAAAGGCGTAGCAGGATGTCAGAAGAACCTGCTCATCTATAGATGTGTCTGCAAAGATGCATCATTCTACCAGCGTGACCTATCGATGGCCTGGATTGATTATCGGAAAGCTTTCGATTCAACCTCCCATAGACTTACCATCTGTCTTTTGGAAAGCTTAAAGGTTTATCCGCACATCCTTAGATGCATAGAGAGAATGAAGCCGCTTTGGGAAATCAGATTTTCTATCTTATTTGGAAAAAATCCCGTGACAACTAACAAAGTCACCTTGCAGAGAGGTGTCTTTCAGGGCGACACCATGAGCCCACTCCTCTTTTGCCTTACATTATTAAGATCTATGCTAAAAACAAAGAGCACATACCTTGGCGTGCCACAGAGCCACATTCAGGATGCGACATCTATAAAGGATACTGGTAAAGGTACTCTCCGAAACAGATAAAACGTCTCATTCGGCAGGTTTGGTCTTCCGAACTGTCGGCGAGGAACAAAGTATCTGCAACGAACATGCTTGCCGTCCCGGTACTACTCTATTCATTTGGAATAGTTCCATGGACGCAGAACGAGCTCAGATCCCTTGATATCGGGACAAGAAAGGTTATGCACATGAACAAAAGCATGCATCTTAAGTCTTCTGTTCCGCGACTATACATCTCACGCCGTCAAGGTGGTCGCGGAATATTGAGTCTTGAATGTCTTCGCAACAGGATTATTCTGGGTAGAGCGCATAGAGTCGCAAATGGAAGAGACCCTCTTCTTAAAATGGTCAGGAATCACGAAGAAGTGAGCAAAGGAGCGTTTCTGTTCAACGCAGCGGAGAAGGCTGCTGAAGCGCTCGGACTTAACTTCAGTATTAGGGGTGAGCAAAATGCATCAAATCTTATCTATTTCAAGTACCCCCTTCTGAAAGCCCGGATTAAGAAAGCACAAGAGAAAAACTTCCGTGAACAGCTCCTCGATAAGAGGATGGACGGCAACTTCCACGAAATGTGGAGGATCAGTCAACGTCGTGTGAGCTAACGTTTGCTTTCCTTAAATTGTCCGGATTGAAGTCTGGTATGGAGGGTTTCATTCTGGCATTCCAAGATGGTATCATTTCCACCTTAACATACCGTCGCCACATTTTGAGCCAAGACATTCCCGATTAGAGCTGCAGGGCGTGTCATGCACACCCCGAGCATTTAGCTCACATACTATCTAGTTGTTCAACTCGGGCGGGAACGACCTACATCCAAAGGCACAATGCGGCACTAAGAGTGCTTTATTACCAGCTCTGTCACCCTTACGGTATTAACCTTAATATCGCTCCTCTAAATGCTCCTAGGAAAATCGAGTCATTTGATGAGAATGGGAAGTTCCGCATATACTGGAACTTTATATTCTCGACAATTGTTTCTGTTGTACACTCGAGGCCAGACATGGTTCTTCTTGACTTCGAGAAGTGAACCACGTTCGTTATTGAATTTTCGACACCGTTTAACAAAAACATCATAGCCAAGGAGAATAAAAAGAAAGAGAGGTAAGAGAGGTGTTATAAGGGAGTTTGCAACGATTGTACCCGGAATATTCTGTTAAACTAATCGTCCTTATTATCGGCGCTCTTGGAGGTGCCTAGCTTTCACTCGTTAATAGCCTGAAAAGCATCCCTGCGTGTCAACAAAATGCTAAATCACTTGCGAAAAAAATGCAGAAGTTGGTAGTCCTTGGTTCACTCCGTGTTCTTAGGGTGCACGAAACTTTTGCCGGATCGTCGTATTGATTCCGTTACAGACTGTAACTACCTATCTGATGGTCGTATATATATATAAAGAAGAAAAGAAACTTCTGTTCTTAAAACAGGCTCTAAGCATTAATATTCATGTAACTTGTTCCCTTCATGATGAAAAGCTAATACATGAAAAAAGTTCTAAGAAATCTTGTTCATATAGTAAACTAATAGGCTTTTATAGAAGTTTCATAGTTACTTATTCGGAAGATTGTGATTGTTGTTGATCCTGAACTAATATTGAAATAATTCTTCATTGAAACTTAGAAAGTACAATTTCATACTTAGAAAGTACAATTTCGTACAATTTCATACAATGGTTATGAAACTTAATTTGCACCTTAGATTATCATTCGAAAAATGATAATTTGTTTAAAATATTAGTTTTACCAGATTTATTAGCTTGACCCGTCATTACTGGTATTACCGGTAAAACAGGTAAATTTACTCGTCATACGGGTAAGGTCCCATCTCTACGCGAGTGTCACGATGATAATTTGTACCTCAAAGCCTACAGAGCTTTGAGAAACTTAACCTTTACATATACTAAATTAAATAGAACATTTATAATATGAAGACACAAACAAAGTTATTGTCTATGAATGTTATTAATTTAACAAATTTTGTTCAAAATTCGTATACTTATGCAAAACGAGAATATAAATAGAATATCAATAATGAAAAGTGAAATAATATAAAAATATCAATTATGTATGAATAATTTATCAAATTAATTAATGCAAAAGAGTTTTTGAAAAAAAACGTTAATCTTTCGAAGAAGTGAGTTTTTTATTTAAAAAAGCATTAAAAACATTAATTTTTGTATAAATTAGAGAAATTATTAGAAGGGATCGAAGTTATCAATATTCTCATAGATAGAAATAAAAGAAAAATACTCACAGCGTGATTATAGGTGCGAAACGTACGTCGAGCGCACTCGAATTGAGCCAATGGTCAACCCCCCTTACTTTTCTAGATCCGAATTGAGCCAAGAGTTCAGGCAGTAGTTTTCAGTCATCCTGAATTGAGCCAAAAAGGGTATTAAACAGACTTGAGTGCAGCCGCCGAGCCTTGCCACTTAAAAAATTTGATTTGAAATATTTAATTTCTATTTTAAAAATATTTTTTACCCATATTTCACACAATTTAAACGTGGGGAAAATTAATCGAATTTTCTATTATTAAGTAATGTTTAAACAGTAAAAGTCAGAAAAATATAAGGCAAATGTGTAATTAAAAAATCTGATTTACTGCTTCTTTTTCGTAAAAGTATAAACACAATATATGGTAATATATATTAATAATTCCTTAGACAAAAAACATGACATAAAAATTCACAATACTTCGCAGATTGTTAATTGTCATCTTTGCTGACTACTCGATAGATATTCGTTTTAAATGATTCAAAAATAAAAAAATCTTTTCAGCTTCACTTAGACAAAAAGAGTTTTTTAGTTGAATTAATGAAAGTTAAACAATGATTTGTTATTTTAAAAGCAATTTTTGTAAACAAATATCCATATCAGGTATTTTTGATGGAATAAATCAAGTTTTTTAAATGAAATCGATCAGAAATGACTTTGAAATAAACCCGAAGTATAATATTTGGCCACTAAATAAAATTTAATAATTATTTAAGCTACCTTAATTAACAAATGCACTATTTGCCTATTTCTTGTGGTAAAAACTTGATTTTTTCGATACAGTTAACTGTAAATAACTGACTTCTAAATCTTTAAAAACATTTTGATGACAGAAAACAATTTATTATTGTAAACAACAATCGTGTAAACAAATTTTTATGATTTTATGTATTTATAAATGTAATTTTTTAAAGAATTTCAAAAATAATTAAAAATTTGAGAACTTTACAAAAAAATTTTAAACAAAAATGTAGCTTTTTTAACATTGTGAAATAAATTTGTTAAGCTGTATAAGACTTTTGAGAGGTATCAAATGATACAATTTTGTTTCTTTAGTTTCCTGGGAAAGATTGAAATGATTTTTTATTCAAATTGTAAGTATGAGAGAATATCTAAAATAGATTACAAAACAATTGTTGATTTATGAATAACAATTGAAAACTTATTAATTTGTAAGGACCTAAAATTAAAATAATTTTACTTTTAATTTAAAAAGTGTTTAGTTAAAAACTGTAATTTGCACTTCAAGTATTTCAATTTGCAGATTAGTACTTATAATTTCAAATGAAAAATTTTTTAGCTTCAAGGGTTAAAAAGTTTTGTTTTAAACCTGAAAAACGGGAAATAACCGGGAATTTTTTCTTCGATTAAAGCGGTCAACCTGAATTAATAATAAAAAAATATTATACTATTGATTATTTTATTTTAATTATAATTATTTTAACAAGTATTCATAACTGAGGATTTACATATTTAAATCATTCATAATTTTGACAAAAATTGTATAAAAATAAAAATTATTCTATACAATTAAGAACAATTATAAACTTTTAAATTTGAGCCATTATTTAATAAAAACACAAAATAAATTATGGTAGAACATAACATTTTTAATCTCAGGATGATGATGCAAATTTTGGTGTGCATTGCTAACTCTTTGGTCCTGTGGATTTAAGTACACTCACATGGGTGCACTTGAATTGCGCCAGCGGTCAAACACCCTCCCAAACTGAAACCTGAGTTGCGCCTGGAAAAAAAGTTGTAAAAGTAGGTGATTTTCAGATAGCATGAATTGCGCTGGAGCTTTCTTCAAATGCTCCTCCCATGAAAATGGGACAATGGGCAAGAAGTCTTGAAATACTCCCTCCAATGAAAAACTACGTGTTATTGAAACCGACAAATGTGTTTTCTGTTTCCTTATTATGTTCTAGCTAGAATGTAAAAGTGAAATATATTTCGTATAATTCTGCATGAAACATATAATTATTAATATTATTTGAAAATGTATGTGGTAAGGATTCGAAAAGGATGCATTGTGGAATCTTCAAATCAAAATATTCCTTCTTTAAAATAATAAGAATTTCAGTTTCAGTTAAAGAGCAGTGACAAAGAATTTCACATTTTTGTGCATATTAATACTTGTGTTTTTTAAAACTATCATTTGAATGCAAATAATGCAACAAAAATATATCAAACTGATTGTTTTTTACTTATTGTAAAAATACCATTTTGTCTTCTTCTTTTTCAAATGTTACAGAAATATTCTTAGTACGTTGTTTGATAATTCCAAAGCGGCGAGACATATTTTGTCAATAAGAAAAACAATCATGGTACTTGAGCAACATTCTTTCGATTATCCAAAGAAGTAAAACATGTTTCTGAATATTTTTCTATACAGCAATCTTATGTTGAATCTTCTTAAGGTCTAAAATGTACAATTTTAACTATCAATTTAGTTTGGTCAGCAACTGGCATAAAATGAAATGCACTTGAGAAAGCAGAGCCTCAATTAAAATTCGCTCTTCTTATATTGCTCAACTTTGGATGCAATACATTTTTGCTTGTTCACCACATCCTTCCGTTTTGCTTCTGAGTCGTCTAAGCTATTTCTTGTAATTGAACTAGAAGCTTGTGCAACTCATAAGTAATAAAGGAATTTTTCAATATTTGGATGTGATGTTCCGCATAAAGCATTGAATTTGGATTGATACGATTCACATCCATTCGTCGTTCTCCAAAGATCAACCGTTGCAGATGCCCAAATCTGAATTGCGATCTTTGTACTCCATACTCAATCCTAGCTGTTGGATTTTTCCCCACATAAAAAAATTAAAATGTTTTATTTTGCTTGAAGGAAACGGTAAAAAAAGTTTCCCAAAAATAATTCAAAAAATAAGTCCCAAACATGAATATATATAATAAAGTATAGGATTATAGGAATACTTTCATGGTATTTGAAAATTCTTCAAGGAATACAAATATCTCATTAATTTTTTATTTCACCCCCCCCCCCCCCCCCCCCCCCCTGAACTCCAGTCATGATCCCCCAAAAAGAAAGAGATAGGATAGAGAGGCTGGAATAAAACGTCTAGAACCGTCAATATCGAATATAATATATCAAAAATAATAAAATAAATGAGTGATAAATATTTATCAGAAATTAAACTAAAAAATACTGTTTAAATTATTTTTATTATAAAATGAAAATAAAACTTTAAATTACAATTAAACGGATAATTAAATATTTCCTTTCCTCTCCTTTAAGGAATTAATGAATGAATTATATTTTTTAACTTTTAATGAATTATATTTGTATTTTTTGCAATATGTGTAGGACCAAATTTTTAAATGATCTAACCTAATGATTTTTATTTTTATTAATTGAAATTTGCCGAATTAAATTTGGAAATTTTTTGTCGACACTCATTAACATTGAAATCCATGAATACAAAATATGTGTTGATACAACGTTATTCCAGCCGAGGCTTCAGTTGTATGAATGTAAATTTTAACAGGAAAAAGGTAGAAATACATTTTGGTAATGGCATTTTAATAATGGTTGAAAGAATTTTTATTTGATGAATTAGTTAGTCTTATAATATTAATGTATGTAAAAATGTACTTATAAAGCTGAAAACAACGAATATGTTCAGAAATAGGTGTTCCCATTCATTAATTAGGCCAAAGCATTGAAAAAACACCACTAATTTTCGATATTATAAGGTAATCATTTTTTGAAACAAATGAAAATTTGTTTGAATATTTGGCATTAGGTTAAGAAATTTAAAAATTACAAGATAGTTTTTAAAAGTTGCACTGAAACAATTACAATTGTATAAACAATAAATATACAACTGAAGTAAAATAATTAAATCTTTAAATTCATAAATTAGGTGAAGGCATTCAGAAATAAATTGCTTAACGAACGGAAAATGTTTGAAAAATGGAAGTATCTTGGGAAAAGTAATATTTAGGCTAAAAAATTGATACTTGTATAAAAAACCTGACCTAGATGAAACCGACATCCGAGGATGATAAAGTTGTCGAAATTCTCCCTTTTCCCTAAATGCATGAACATTTCAATATCCAAAACTATATTTATGGTTTGAATTGTTGCCAGTCCCTTTTTTACATTTCTTCTTCAATGTCCGAAAAACCTCTGCATATGTGCTTTGCTTTTTGTCCCCCAATAAGCAAAATACAAGTGGAATGTAGAAACCATTTAGATATCAGTGTATGGTGAACAACTGAGGGAAGAATTATGTGAAAAATTGGAAAGTCTCATCTACCAGTAGAACCCCCTGATTGTCGCATAGAAATTTCAAGTTTTTGTCGGAGGAAAAAATTACAATATTTTTTTCCTCATCATTATGGAGAAGGATCTCCTCCCCTTCTGTATTTTTTATTTCAACGGAATTCAAGTAGTCGTACACATCTGCAGCTGATGTTGGCAGTTTCCCAGTCTTCGCCATTTTGGCATGAGAAATATTATTTCCGATATATTTAATGTTCCTCTTCGTTAAAATCACAATCAAATTCGCGTCTAATTCGCGATGAATCAGCTTGGCTAGCCTCTCGAATAAATTTTCTTAAGCTTTCCGTTTCACTTTATTGCTAATAGCATTTCTGGTGAGCATTTGATCACTTAAAGCTTGGTGGTTATGATCACCTTCTTTTCGAGAAAACACTAAGTCAATGACACTTCCTAATGTGTATAGAGACGCTGAAAAATTTGTTTTCGCACAACGGCAGCGTTGCTCTCCGGTAGATTTAATGAAATTGCATTTCCTGAATTTAAAGTTATCCACTGAAACAAGTACTTTGCCTTTTTCGCTGAAAATGTTCTTTAATGCCATTTTGACAAAACCACAATTTAGTCTATTGCCAGTCTCTCAAAAAACACTCGAAAATGACTAAAAGTCACTCAAACATTAGATCTTCTCGAAAATGTAGAAAAACTAAACTGACAGAGAATGTCGATTGCAAGCTTATTTAAGAAGAAATTCCAGCAGTATGATTGGTGAAATGATGAAATAATAGAATAATACAAGTAGTCTACATTAAAAATCAATTAGCGCTAAATCACACATTATCAAGCTTCAATTCTAAAGATTTGCCAAAGTCTTGAATCCAAATAGGTAGGAACCTTCGGGGTATTCAAAAAGCAAAAATCAAACAACACTAATTGCTTTTTAAATAGGAGCAATTTACTAAATAATATATGAAAACGGGTTTCTGTTTTTAAGATTCAAACACCTAAACAGTATATTTGAAATATATTCGAAAATTCCAAAATTAAAACTTAAAATGATGAAATTTGTAATTCAATTTTTTTTTAATTCTTCATCATTTTAAAAAATGTGAAACAACATAACTGCCCCAGTTCTATAGTACACCGCTATCTCAGCAACTAGTACAATGGATAAAATCGACGAAAATTGTTCGCAAGTTCTTTAACTTGAAAAGCTTATTTAAAAGAACTTAAAACAAAAGAAATCTAACTTTTCATGACTAATTCGACTAATAAATTGATTCACTATTATGGATTATACTGTTTAGTAATTAATTTTTAATTATTTTGAAATAATACTTATAACTACATCTTTTTTAATATTTGGAAACGAATAATAATAATAATATAAATAATATAATTAATTATATAATTATACAAATATATAAATAATATCAATATAAAAACCTTATGCTTATTAATTAATTTGGTGCAAATTGATGAAACTGTTTAACTCGAGCGTTAACATTTTCAATAAAGCTGTGTAGACGATAACTCATGTTTCATTTGTATTTAAAAAATTCTTTGTCAATCTCTTCACAGCTTCTACTGGACTTCACTTGACTTTATTTTTTATTTTTCAATCTTACCAAATTGAAACATTCCACTTGAAAATATTCTACTTGTTTGTGAAATTTACGAAATTTAGTTCATTTTTTAAAATGAAAAATTGATTATTTAATTTCAGATTTTAGATTCAATAATAATATAAGTAACATAATTAATTATTTTATAATAATAACATTATAACATCGATATTTCCATGTGTTTCCAAAGAGCTGAAAAAGTGGTAGAATCTGGGTACGACGTTTCTCTACTCATCTCTAAATCCAAATTTGGACTTATTAAGGCGAATAAAATATCGTTGGAGTCGCCAAAAATAGGAGATTATGAATATAATATTTCTAAATTACTAATTGCAAAATTAAGAAAACCTAGATATCGTATTTCATTTATCATCACTTAAAAAGGACAGGGTCCATTTATTTCAATATTATGCAGGAAAAAGTAGGAGGAGCGCTCCATTAGTCCTATAGGTATTGTATTCTGGTAGCTGGCACAATTCAAGAAACAAAGGATTAGGGAAAGTCTGGTTAGCAGGTAAAACTCTGACCGCTAGCGCAATTCATGTGCACCAGAATATAAAATCTTCCATCGTAAGTATCGAATGTATTTGATTATGAATTAACATTAAAATTACAATAAATTGTACATTTGATATTATCAAATGTAGATACCAGTTTAGAAAAAGTGGACATCTCAGCCAAACGCATTTGAGATTTTTTACCTACGTATAAGAAAATCACCAAGCCTAATTTGACAAGGCAAGTTTGTTTGACTGAAATGATAGTGGGGAAAAGTATAGCATAAGATATATGATTAAAATATCAAAATATTATATTGTAGATACAAGAATTTTATGCCTCGCTATCATGGCTGATTTGAATGTATACTTTTATTAAATATCTATTTGAAAGAACACTGCGTTTAAGTGTTACATTGGGCATCCGGCTATTTGCTTGATACAGCCATCCAGTCGATGTATTGAACTGTGCATGTTAGGCGAGATTGATAAGCCGGGGAGGTGCGCGTCGACTCGGCATTAGTCGCCGTCTTCAGAGTTGTTTTAGACCAGATAAGTTTAGTGAAGAAGCTTTTGAATAACTAACTCCAAAATTTGTACAATATTAAGATTTATTAAATATTCTATTAAACAATTTCTAAATAAATTATGTATTTAACATTTATTTTCCTTTCATTTTTGTATGTTCAGAATAATATTTGAATTTTATGTATACAATAGGTCAGGATTTTTGGTAATTTCGTTATTTTACGCCTGATTTCAATTAAAAATATTATAAAGCATTGTAAATGATTTTAAAAAAATTCGAAAAAGTTTAAGGATCTTCATGTAATTTAAAAATATGTTTAAGTATTAAAACAGATTTTCAGGACTTATTTGATTTCAAAAATTTTAAAGTTTATAATTGAATTTCAAAAGATTTCAAAAGATTTCAAAAGATTTCAAAAGATTTTATAATATTTAAAGGAGTTCAAGATATTTTAAAAGAATTTAGAGATTTTAAGTAATTTTGAAGAATTTTAAAGGAATTTCAGTAGAATTTAAATTAGTTTTAAGATTTTAAAGTAATTTTAAAATATAAATAATATTCTTAAATTCTTTAAAGTCTGTCAAATCTCTTGAAATCTTCGTAAATTTTTAGAAATCATTTAGAATCGATTAAATTTCTTAAAATATATATTGATTTCTCTAAAATCTTTAAAAATATCTTGAAATATTTTTGAATTTATTTAAAAACTTTTTTAATTACGTAATATATTCAATAATGTTTTGTAATATTTCTAAAATTATATTATAAATATATTATTATAAGCTTCGCAACATTTTTTATAGAATGGGTTGCAAAAATTTGCAGACGGTCCTGCACAGCTTTAGGATAAATTTCAGATTTTTTTCTTTATACTCGAAGCTAGGTTAGCCGCGAGGCTTTAGGGGTTAGGAATGCGAAACATGAAGGGTTCGAACCCGCAACAAATAAAAATTTTCATAACGTGCGATTATAAATAGTGTAATGATTGTGTGATCGAAATAGTTGTGTACTCGAACATCCCGGTAAGAAAATCATAAGATTTCAATCCCTTTTAAAGCCGATCGGAGCTGTCAGACGTAACATCGAATACATTAAAAACACAATTTTCGTTTGAAGCATTAGAATGCGCTCTAAAAGCATGAAATTTGCGAAATTTAGTAGGATTGTATGTAAGAATACATTTCTTTATCGTCAAATGTTCGCTTTGTTCGAATATTATCAATTGAAAAAATATAAAATCATGATAAAAAATTGAAAAAATTATTTTTCACCAGAACCTTCTGTGTGGAAATTGATCCTGACATCGTAAAATCACCGACGCTATGTTTTAAAAAGCTTTTTACCTGATTATTACTCAAAAAACAGTAAATAAATGTATGCAAAATTTGCTAAATTAAAAGGGATTAAAAATTGTCTAATTCTTGGTCGCTTTGTGGTATTCAGCAAAATATTGTCAGCGCTAGGTACAGAAAGGGATTCAATTTGAGAGCTAACTTCAACTGCCGTGGATATTCAAAACGGGAGGACAAAAACGGGATCCAGAAGTATTCAATATTTCTCACGTTACCACTGAATGAATGACATTTTAAAGTATAAAGTAATAATGCAAAAGATAAAATTTTTTCGGCGAAAAATTGGTTTCAAAACTTCTTCGATACACACTGTATTTTAGCTACAAGTTTAGATTTTATAGAACTATTTTACGTTTTTCGTATACCCTACGTTTCAATTGGGGTTATGTGACCCCGGGCTTTAAATTGTATAGCACTTTGTAACACATTTCGTTGAATAGTTCAACGCAATGTAAAAAAGACGATTTATATTTTTTCCGTGTATCTTTAAAAAATAATTTTCAACGAAATTATGGCAGGTGCAGCTCAGAGACAAGCATATGGTTGATTTACCCCAACCAAATTCTGCCCGACGCAGCCATCTTATGCTTAGAAATATCTATTAAAACATATGACTGAAGCAGTAATATTGCTTCAATAATTATGGTATAGGTCAAATACGCAAACCGTATCGCTGTAGCTGAGCGAGTAATACATTATGGTTGGAATAACCAGAATTATGCGTGTATCGTTGAATTATTTCTTTCAGTGTATTGAAAGAGAAATATTAAAATTAATATAAAAAAATAATAACACACAACCAGTGAAACTACCTATCCAGAATTTTGATTCGCTTGTTCAAAACGAGAATAGAGAAAAACGAAATGGACATTTGCTACCAAACAGTGCACGAGCTATATTTTGTGGGCCTTCCAACTATGCAAAGACAAATTCTTTGCTGGCTCTACTGATACATCCAAATGCATTGAGATTTGATGTGTAATGATCAATATAAAAACAGTCACACCTTAGACGTTGATGCATCAACATGTCTTCGCGTGAGGATAATTTTCAAAAGAAAAAGAATATTTTGCATCAAATTGCTAGAGCTAGTGAATCAAATGGACGAAAACATAGGTTAATAAAGTTGGGCAAAGAAACAGTTGAGCGCACATTAAGTGACACTTTTAAACCTATTGTTAACCTACTAGAGAAAATTGTTGATGGTTTCAAGAATATATAAAAGTTGAACCAATTAGAGGGAAAGTAGATGCGAAGAATAAAACTGAAAAAACTATTCATGGGGACAATGATTTGTCACATAAATCAATTAATGGCGATGAGGAAGAAGCAGACGAGACTGTAGCCCCTCTTAATTTAGAGACATCAACTGCTAGTGAAGTGGAAAATAACTCTGAAACACCTACATCTTCATGGATTGATGATGATGATGCAAACCAGTGATCCCAGATCTGAAACGAGATGTGGTCCAATACTATGACGGGGCTATGTCCGTGTGAATATAGTAGGAGACGCTGTAAATGACTGAGTTGTACGCGCAACCCATTTCTCCTCTTCTGAATTTGAAAACTCGAAGGTGCACGATTGCCGGTCGGAGCACTTCGGCGATTCTATTTATATAATTATCTGCTAATTGCTTTAAAATAAATTCAGGAGCTTGGGATTTTAATATTTCCAGATTTCGATGCTGACGATTCTCATGATTTGAATAGATCGCGCGCCTCTTGATATGCGTATATTTTGAGGTTATGTTATTTCATGTATAAAATATAAATTATATAAATATTAATACTATTATATATATAAATATATACGTATATTAACAATGATAATATTATAATTATGTTATATTATAATAGTCTTATTTACATCTTGATCCGCATTTGAAAGAAATTAAAGAAATTGGCGATTTTGGAATTCATCTCGTTTGGATAAAAACTCAATTATTTGATTGAAAAATTATTTTGTTGAAAGTGTAACTATTTTGTAAAAAAAAGTCCTCTTTTCTATCAAATGTTCAACTGCTTTTTTAAAATTTTTATTTTTTTAATTTGAAGGTTCATCTCTTTCGTTGAAAATACATTTTTGAAACTGACAATTAATCAATACCATTTTTGGTTATGAAATCATGTGTTTTGTTGAAAGGTCGTCTTTCTTTGTAGAAATTAAATTGTTTTATGGAAAATTTATACTTTTTGATTAAAAATTACATTCTTCGGTTGAATTATCAAATATAAATATTTTTTGGTTGTAAAGTCGTTCTGTTATAAATGCAACTATATTGTTAAAAATTTAAATCCTAATTTTTTAGTGGAAATACTCTTTTTCTTTTTAAAATTAAATAATTTCGTTGAAAGTTCATGTATTTTGTTGGAAATTGACCTTGTTTAGTAGAAATTTAATCTTTTTGGTCAAAAATGCAATTGTTTGGTTATAATATCAACTGTACATCTCCTTGGGTTTAAAAGTCGATTATTTCACTAAGAGTTGAACTACTTTGTAAAAAAATACGTTTTTTTAACAAGGTTTTTTAATTATGGTTGAAAATTTAACTCTTTCATTGGAAACTCATATTTTTCGATTAAAAAATTCAACTTTTTGTAGATAATTCGTCTTTTTTACTTTCAAATTAAATCATTTATTTAAAAATTCATGTATTTTGTTTAAGATTTGTCTTTTTTTGTAGATCATCAATTTTCTTGATCGAAAATTCATCTGATTGGTTGAAAATTTAACAACTTTGTTTAAAATTAATTTTTTTGTTAAAAATTATCTATCTTTATCTGAAAATGTAACTATTATATGATTGATTAAAAATTAATCGTATATATTGGTTAAGATGGAAAATCGTTTTTTTTTGTAGAACATTAATCTTCTTGGTCAAAAATTCACCTTTTCCCTTGAAAATTTAACAATTTTGTTTAAAATTTGTTTTTTTTTTCTTGTTCAATTCAATTTTAGCACAGTTTTTATCTGGAAATTGTACTATTCCATTTTTGGTTGAAACTTTATCCTGTACATTGTATTAGTTAAAGTACACCAATTATTTAATAGAAAATTAATTTATTTTGTTGAAAAGTAAACTTTTGGGTTGAAAATTGATTTATTGTGTTAATTAGATTTTTTTGAAGATTCATAATTTTAAATGAAAATTCATCTCCTTCGTTAAAAATTTAAGGATTTGGTTGAAACTTCGTTTTTTTTTAGTTGAAAATGAAACTATTTTTTTACACCGTTCGATTTTAAAAATTGTCAATTCAAACATAAGAATTTTCAGTTTGGATTTATAAATAAAAATGTAAAAATTAATAATATAAAGCGACTTAAAATAAATGAGTTCAATTTATAATTTAAAAACTTTCCAATTAAAAAAGAAGTGTAATTAATCCATTTTTATTGATCAAAATGATTCAGACTTTAACATTAAAAAATTTATTTATTTATTCTTCAGTTAAAAGCATTGAAAGTAAGTTTATATTATTTAACCAGAAGTCCTTGAACTATACCGTTTAAAAATAAGTTTACACTGTTTTGTAAAAAAAATCATCTTTTTGGCTTTGAAATTCAACAATTAAAAAAACATATTTTTTGACTACTCTTGTGTAAAATTAATATCTTTTTGGATGAGTTCAACAGTTTTCAATTAAAAATTCAAACTTTTTTTGTTGAAGATTTATCATTTTAGTTGAAAATGTAATCATTTTATTTTAAAAAGTTTTAATTAAAAAATTAATTTAATCGTTCAATTTTTAATGTTACGAACTGAAATTTTTTTGAATTATTATCATTTTGAACCTTAAAAATAATAGCGTAATTTGAATTTTTTAACCAGAAATCTCAAAAATTTGTAAATGGTAATTTCGTATTTTAAAATAATTTAATTTAAAAAATTGTGAAATTAAAAGATGTTAAAAGTTTGTGTTTTGCACGTGTGAATTATTGAGCGTTTAAATGAAATATTTCTGAATTAAGAATTTGTCAAGCTTCAGTTTTAAAAGTTTAAAATTCAAAAGATTTCCACCTCAAAAAAATCATTTTCATATATAAAATTTTGAATTTTCTAATTTCATGGCAAATTTTGAATTGGAACAGGAAATTTTTTTAAGCAATTGTATGTATTTCTGAATTGGATCAGAGATTTTTTGAAAAAAAATATAATTCAGATCTGGGACAAGCCATTATAAACAACTATTAAAAACTATGCAAATTTGAACAGAGTGGTTCGAAATATAAAGCCTTGAATGTTTAAAATTGTAAATTGTTGTGATTGCTAAGAAAATTGAAAATGATTTTTTAGTTTGAAAAATTAATTTTAAGTGAGTATTTGAAAAGATTTTAAAAATTAAAAAAAAATCTGGACGATTTTAAGGGAATTTTTTTATTTTGCAGTTTTTTTAATTTTAGGAAAAAAATCTAATTAACACAATAAATCAATTTTCAACCCAAAAGTTTAATTTTCAACAAAACAAATTAATTTTCTATCAAATAATTGGTGTTTTTACTAATACAATGTACAGGATAAAGTTTCAACCAAAAATGGAATAGTACAATTTCCAGATAAAAACTGTGCAAAAAAATTTAATTGAACAAGAAAAAAACAAATTTTCAACAAAATTGTTAAATTTTCAAGAGAAAAAGTGAATTTTTGACCAAGAAGATTTATGTTCTATAAAAAAAACGATTGTCCAACTTAACCAATATATACGATTAATTTTTAATCAATCATATAATAGTTACATTTTCAGATAAAGATAAATAATTTAAAAAAAAAAAAATAATAATTTTAAACAAAGTTGTTAAATTTTCAACCAATCAGATGAATTTTCGACCAAGAAAATTGATGATCTACAAAAACAGACAAATCTTAAACAAAATACATGAATTTTTAAATAAATTATTTAATTTGAAAGTAAAAAAGACGAATTATCTACACAAAGTTGAATTTTTTAATCGAAAAATATGAGTTTTGAATGAAAGAGTTAAACTTTCAACCAAATAGTTAAATTTTCAACCGTAATTGAAAAACCTTGCTAAAAAAAACGTATTTTTTTACAAAGTAGTTCAACTCTTAGTGAAATAATCGACTTTTAAGCCCAAGGAGATGTACAGTTGATATTTTAACCAAACAATTGCATTTTTGACCAAAAATGATACATTTTCAACCAAAAAGATTAAATTTCTACTAAACAAGGTCAATTTCCAACAAAATACATGAACTTTCAACGAAATTATTTAATTTTAAAAACAAAATGAGTACTTCCTCCCAAAAATTATGGTTTTAATTTTTAACAATTTAGTTGCATTTACAACAGAACGACTTACATCCGAAAAATATTTATAGTCGATAATTCAACCGAAAAATGTAATTTTTAATCAAAAAGTATAAATTTTCCATAAAACAATTTAATTTCTACAAAGAAAGACGACCTTTTAACAAAACACATGATTTCTTAACCCAAAATGGTATTGATTAATTGTCAGTTTCAAAAATGTATTTTCGACGAAAGAGATGAACCTTCAAATAAAAAAAATAAAAATTTTTAAAAAGTAGTTGAACTTTTGATAGA
>NC_046662.1:107783437-107784978 GCF_010883055.1 Belonocnema kinseyi
TTATATAATTTATATTTTATACATGAAATAACATACCTCAAAATACACGCATAAAAATAGGCGCGCGAAGTATTGAAATCACGAGAATCGCCAGTCCAGCATCAAAATTTGGAAATATTAAAATCCCAATCTCTTTATTTTATTTCAAAGTAGATAGAGATATAAATAGAACCGCCGAAGTGCTCCGACGGGCAATCGTGCACATTCGAGTTTTCAAATTCAGGAGAGGAGAAATGGGTTGCGCGCGCAACTCAGTCATTTACAGCGTCTCTTACTATATTCACACGGATATAGCCCTGTCAGAGTATTGGACCACATCTCGTTTCAGATCTGGGATCACTGATGCAAACAAGTATCTCATACTGTTGGGTGAAAGAAGTAGAGAACTCAATAATGAGTATGGAGTAAGGAAATTAAGGAAAGATAGATTAATGATTGGAGATTCTCAGATAAGTTTCAGCCAGAACTATATTAATGACAGTAAGGCCTTTAAATATAAAAACTTTATAATGACATTAATTCACCCATCTCCACCAAAAAATTCAAATAGACGAAGTAAAGACCGGAAATCATTATCAGGTGAAGGTATGATCCCACAATACATGATTGCCAGAGAGAAAAGTCTAATGGATTACATTTACTGGGATGATCCGAATGAATTGGTAGATCGATTACGTTTACTGCTAGCGACTAAGGCAGCTGGCTCCTCATTTGAGTAAAAACGCTTACAGGTGAGTCATTTCTTCAGGTTAGGGAGCAAGTAATAGTCGCTGGGTCCCGGTCTGGTGAATACGGTGGCTGAGGAACCAATTCAAAGCCGATTTCATGCAATTTTGCTTGTGCAACTAAGCATGAATGAACAGGTGCATTGTCGTGATGATAAAGCAGTTTTTTCTTCTTCAAATGCGGTCGTTTTTCGGTGATTTCGATTTTGAATCGGTCCAATAATGATGAATAGTATGCTCCGGTTATGGTTTTACCTTTTTCAAGATAGTCCACGAATATTATGCCATGTGCATCCCAAAATACGAAGGCCATAACCTTTCCGACCCATTGTTGTGTTTTTGGACGCTTCAGAGCATTTTGGCCCGGTGGAACCCACTGTTATGCCTGTTGCGTTTACTCAGGAGTGTAGTAGTGGATCCAGGTTTCACCCATGGTTATGAATCGGCGCAAAAACTCGGTCGGCTTACGCGAAAATAATGCCAAATTCTGCTGGGAAGTTGTCACACGAATTCGTTTTTGGTCCACTGTGAGCAAACGCGGCACCCATCGCGCGCAGAGCTTCTTCATGCCCAAAACTGAATGCACGATATTGCCCACACGTTCCAATGATATGCCTACAGCATTAGTTACCTCTCTCAGTTTCACTTTGGGATCATTCAGCATCATATCATGGATTTTGTCAACATTTTCTGGTGTAGTGACCTCTTTTGGGTGCCCAGATCGTTCAGCATCAACTGTGCTCGTACGGCCACAACGAAACTCGGCAAACCACTTATGAATCGTTCCAATCGACGGTGCAGAGTCCGGGTAATACT
>NC_046662.1:107785078-107805303 GCF_010883055.1 Belonocnema kinseyi
CAGGCGTCATTTTAAGGATCAAGCTCGACGAAAATGGTTCACATTAGTGAATACTAATGCCATCTCTTAGAATTTTCAGGTACTTATCAGACTGCCTAGTAGACACCAGGCTGAATGCACTTAAAAATGGACGATGAGAAGCTGCAGTTGGTGAAGGACCTGCACAAGCCAGCTAGACGAAATTACCAACGTCGACATCTCGATATTCGTGGCATTGATGAGACCTGGCAAGCTGATCTTGTTGAAATGCAACCATACGAGAGAGTGAACAAAGGATACAAGTACATCTTAAGTGTAATTGACATATTTTTAAAATTTGGTTGGGCTGTCCCCGTCAAATCCAAGAAGGGTGAAGATGTAGCCGCAGCCATGGAATCTGTACTTGATGAGGGACGCATACCGAAAATTTTTCTTGTTGATAGAGGAACAGAATTTTACAATTCGCAATTTGAAAATCTTATGAAGCAATATAAGATAAATTTGTACTTGACATTTAGCAATTTAAAAGCATCCATTTACGAGCGATTTAATCGTACTTTAAAGAATAAAATGTGGATGCAATTTAGCTTACAGGGGTATTACAAGTGGATAGCTTTTAGAAAGATTTGGTTTCATCTTACACCGATACTAGGCATCTTACTATTAGAATGAAACCAAAAGATGTTATTAAAGAAAATGAGAAAAAATGGTTGTTTAATGTATACAAAATTACAGTGTAAAACATGCAGTTGAAAAAACGAAATTTAAAGTTGGAGATAAAGTGCGTATAAGTAAATTTAAGCATGTTTTTAAGAAAGGCTACACAGCTAATTGGACAACTGAAATATTTAAAGTAAACCATGTCAAGAATACTGAACCAGTGACGTATATGCTTAAAGATTATCAAGGTAAAGCTATTGCAGGTAGTTTTTATGAACAAGAACTAGGTAAAGTTAGAATCCAGACATTTATCTGGTTGAAAAAGGACTGAAAAAGCGAGGAAATAAGCTATTTGTAAATTGGTTAGGTTTCGATGACTCACACAATAGTTGGATAGATAAGTCTAGCTAAGTATCTTTTGTATTAATTTCAAGTTTTTTTCTGAATAAACTTGATTATTTTTGTCCAATATAAGATTTTACGCTTTTCACAGATGGCGATTTCACTTTACGCCATACACTTTCAGTGATGTTCTCAATAATTACATCTTTTGTATGTTGAAACGGCATAACTTTCAGATCTAGAAGATACCGATCGATCGATACAAGGGCTGCCTTCCTCCAAAGCCACTATATAATTTACAAAAGATATAGTCATGTGTACGAGGTGTGTGCAAAGAATAAGGTGACTTCATGGTTTTCTCAAAAAATATTCATTTATTCCTCAATATTTATGTTGCCCCCTTCAAAGTGATCCCCCTCAGATATAATACACTTGTGCCAACGCTTTTTCCAATCATCGAAGCACTTCTGATAATCATTTTGTGGTATAGCCTTGAGTTCTTTCAGCGATGCAGCTTTTATCTCCTCAATCGTTAAAAATCGATGTCCTTTCATGGGTCCCTTCAGCTTTGGGAAAAGAAAAAAGTTACTGGGGGCCAAATCCGGTGAATATGCAGGCTGAAGCATGACTGTGGTGCTGTTTTTGGTCGGATCTTTTGATCAAAATTAAGTAGTTTTGGAACAAATTTCGCTGACACACGTCTCATGCCCAAAACGTCCGAAAAGATAGCATGGCATGAGCCAACCGTTATGCCAACATCTTCAGCAACTTCTCTTATGGTAATTCGGCGATTTTTCAACACCATTTCTTCCACTGCTTGAACGTTTTCATCTGTTGCTGACGTGCTGGGACGTCCAGGGCGAGGTTCGTCTTCGACATCCTCTCGGCCATCTTGGAAGAGCTTGTACCACATATACACAATTTTCTTACTCATAGTAGACTCACCGTATGCAACTGTCAACATTTCAAGAGTTTTAGATCACTGGATTCCATTTTTCACACAAAATTTAATGCATACTCTTTGCTCCATTTTTTTCGAAAGAAGAAAATCGCCGAGCACACCAAACCCTTCTAACCATTTACGCCTCTGCACACAACAAAACAAAAAATTTAAAACTTTAATGTACGTAGCCCGCGAAAATTGAAAAGTCACCTTACTTTTTGAACACACCTCGTATATGGAAATTTCCAGAGTCGATGCATTGTCATGAGGTTGAAGTAACTTTTGAACAATTTCCACTCTTGACGATTCAGGGTTATACTTGCACGAGGATGACTGGCCTGGAGTTTCCCTGCTGAGGCGAGCTTTCCGTCTTTTTTAAATTACAATACCGGCAATAATTTGTTTTGTGAATGATGAATTCAGGTAGTATGTGATCGCATGTAACATTTGATTTCGTGGAGTATACGGCATGATGAATATCTCACTGAAGATTCTCACAGACTGAACGATAATTAAAAAACTGCACACACACTTATACATTTTTCTCCACAAACTCAATGGAGTTGAAGCGTCCACCCAAATACATCATTTCAAGATGCTGATCTTCACAGACTTTCTTTATTTACATAAACATCTTTTTATCCTCTTCAAACCGTTTTGCCATTCTTTGAGGTAGAAAAACGGTGAATTTGTTTTCTATGATTACAAGCGTTCTCGTACCATATTTTGTTTTAGCCTCCTTAATGTCCGTTATTTCGTTTTCCTTGGGAACTTCTAGGTCTTTCAGCTTCTTTGTTGGAAGAAAATATTCACTGAGAGCGGTTTTGTTTAATTGTAGCAAATCCATTTTTTTCTTCTCCTTCACTGCCTGTTATCTTCAAGATTCACACTTTTAAATTTCCTTGTTTGAGTTTGTATATCGGTTCGCAACTTGAATGACTTGCTTTAGCTCCTGAATTTTCTTTAGGAATACGTTGAAACGACTTTTTAGCTCTTGTTGCTTTTCTTCTTTACAATCTGGCATCTGACACCAAACTGAAGAAAGAGAAGAACCAACCTCCTCTTATAGACACCTAACCCCTCCCTCCACCAAATTTCTGGAGACTTTTGCGTAGTATTTCACCATATGATGCAATAATTAACATAAGAGTGAAAAAAATAATGCGTCTTGAAACGTTTATTCAATTTACTTCACAAAGCTAAGGTTTCCTGGAACTATGATGACGTCATCAGAATGGAATTTTGTTTAAGGACCGTCCACAAATTACGTAAGACGTTTTTCTTTTGTTTGAACAAAGACGAGCATAAAATTGCTGTGAAGTTGAGAGGGACACAACGATATAAACAAAAGAAAAACGTCTTACGTAATTTGTGGACGATCCCTTACCCCAGAAATTGTTTAACATTATATGAAATATGACGCTCCTGTCGGCAAATATCAAAGGAGAAAGTTTAATTAATTTAGTTCACATAGATAAGGATTCCAGGAATCGACGATGACGTCATCAGAATTGAATTTTGTTTATTGCAGAAATTGTTTAACATTATATGAAATATGACACCCCTGTGGGCAAATATCGAAGGATAACGTTTAATTAATTTAGTTCACATAGATAAGGATTCCAGGAATCGACAATGACGTCATCAGAATGGAATTTTGTTTACCGACATACGTGTTCGAACCTGCATGAAAAAGCAGATTATAATGCCTAATTTTCTCAGTAATACATGTAACATGATACTATTTTGAAAGAAAACAATTCTCAGAATTCTATGTAATTTGATTTTTTTTTCATTATTTCAAGATTCGTGAAACACGGCAACACTGTAGATAAGGATTCCTGGAACTATGGTGACGTCATCAGAATGGAATTTTGTTTACCCCAGAAATTGTTTAACATTATATGAAATATGACGCCCTTGTCGGCAAATATCAAAGCAGAACGTTTAATTAATTTAGTTCACATAGATAAGGATTCCAGGAATCGACGATGAGGTCATCAGAATGGAATTTTGTTTACCGAGAATTGTTATAATATCACGAGAGTGGTTGCAGATCTTGGAAATTTTCAATGACGCATTATTGCGATACACATTAAATACATAAATTATATTATTTTGGGGTGAAAAACTTCAATTCCGTGAATAGCAGGTATTAACTAGTCTCATATTGCGATATCGTATATCATAACATTTCCTATTCCATATTTTTGGGGCTAAAAATATCCATTCCCATGATTTTTAAGTATTGATTTCCAATATCGATAGTGTGGATCATTCAAAACTGTGATTCGTTAGTCAGAATAAGGAGCGAAACCAATCTTACAGTCTTCTGCACTCTAGCCGCAAGTTTGCTATTCGTACAAAAAAGTGCGCCAGAACCTGCGTTACCTATCTACACACATGTAAGTGTGATCGAATTCGATGTGAATATTGACCATTTGTCCGCCGTCAATAAGGCCGTCTAGAATTACACTGGCTTCACTGACTGATGACTTCAAAAATATACTTACATGTTTCCGTTGTTTCTTTTTAGAATGAAGGCGCAATTGCTTATCAACTTTTTGATTAGCTTTCACGGTTTCTCTCGTATGAAGTTTTATAACCTCACATTTATTCAAAATACCGAGAACTTAATCCAAATGTTTATTGATGATAAGTGAATCAGAATCTGAAATGTCAACGGTATTACACAAATTCAAAATACTTTGAATTTTTTTAGAAATTTTTTCATTAGAATTCCGGCACCCCCCCCCCCCCCCCCCCCCCCCCCCCCCCCCCCCCCCCCCAACTCTGGTTACTAAGCTCCATAAGCTTTTGTACTTTCTCATGCTTCGGCTAAAATTTTAATTTAAACTATAAAATGCCTTTGTTTTAACGATTTAAAAATGTGATTCAATAATAATACACTCGAGTCGCGGTACTGCGAACTCCCGCTATTAAGTACGTTTTTCCCCCGATAGTGAGAACGACGCTATAATCCCTTATCGCCCACTACTCATTTCTGCATTTGATGATATCTGCAAATGTACAATTTACTGTAAATTTAATTTTAATTCATAATCAAATACATTCGATACTCACGGTGGAAGATTTTATATTTGTGATGTCTTTCCATGTTTCTTTCGCTCCATTCATTGTAATAATTTTAATAATAACGATTCAAATCGTCACTACAAACTTTCAGAAGGTAAACAGTTGACATGTGTGCTCACCGATGCACGTATAATCTACACAGATTTGAACATAGTAAATAGTCGCAGGAGTGACGTCCCCTCATGTGTTCTCACTATTGAGGGCGAACATGCACTAAATGTTCGCAGTACCGCGACTCGATTGTAATAGTAAAAATACATTATGCTCAAAATTCCTATTTTAAAGATTTAGCCAACATCATTGGATCGTTCTCAACGATATTAATTAGAGAAATTGTATGCTATAATCATGTGCGCACATGGCAGAATTAAAAAAATAATATATAAAATGTATAATTATATTCATGATATAATATGGTCTCAGGCTTACCTTTACAAGAAAATTTTATTTCCTGCATTTCAACATACATAGAATGTGTCTCAAGTAAGTGATAGCGTAATATTTTATAATCACTGAAAAATGTCCACATGTATCATCAGGGCACAGTAATCTTGTAGTGTTCTGAGAGCTATTGGTGTACGAATGTTCATTCCCGTCTTGATGGTGATTTTTTGAATGACTTTGCAATGTGAACCTACTTGAAAACATGTTTCCACCCTACCGTTATAAATCTCAGAGTAATCTCAAGCGAAATAGCCTGGCCCATTTGAATGATTTAGTCTCTGAGATAGTCAGAGAGATTTGGGTCCTTTCCAAGGTCCTTTTAAGGGTGATGCGACGGTAATATAATGTTCTTTTTGTATTCGTCACGCACAGGTCGGACAGAGTTATTTACAGTAGTTGGCCGTCGCTAACTTGATTCTCCCTTTTTACATTTCTCTTCAAATTATTAACCCGTAGATTCCGTAGATTCCGAATTATTATGTTTTGGGCTGTGAACTATGAAATTAAAAAAAATGTACTTCTAAATTTTAATCCGAAATCTTAACAAAGGGCCCTTGAGTGTCGGCTACTATATTGATATGGCCTGTCTGCTTGTTATTTATGATCTAATTCTTATTTCAATTTTAGCTTTTCTGCTTGTCATTTATGATCGTATTTCTATTTCAATGTCGGAAAGGACATTTTAAAGCCTTCAAAATATTTAAACGAGCTACCTGGACCTTTAAATATATCTACCTGAGTGCCTGCGGAGAATTTCTCAGAGCTTCTCAGAGCCTTGTGAAACTTTAGCATATACTCTGAGATTTCTATCGGTAGGGCACACGTATCATACTTATGACACCGTTATTTACTTTTTCACGGTTCCAGATTATGAAATGCGTTTGCGTAGGCAGCCATGTGATTACTTGCACGAGACGCTCGTGGAAAAAATGATAACTTAAGACAGTTGGTGTGCCAAAGTTGATCTGAGGGTACTTTTTCACAGAGGTCGAATTTGATTAAACTGATGAATTAATTTGACACATAGAGTTCGTATCTAGGTTCTCAACCAATCAAATTTGCCATAAACCAACAAAGCAGCTAGAAATGAATTGTATGAAAAATATTAATTGCACGATTAATTCAAAACAAGGCTCCGTGAAAAGGTACCCTAAGCCTACTCCACTGCCGGGTGTGCAAATTGGTGAATGTGGGCTTGGACTTGTGTTCAATGCTGCACGGAGAAAAATATATCGCACAGTGATATCGCAAAACCTCTATATTGTAAGAAAGCGCATTACTATAACGTACAATCAGGTCCCGGAGCTTTGTACGATATTATAATGCACTAATATCACAGAAAAAAATGAAGTTAAATTTTGTTTCTGTCGTCTACTACGGCTTCCTTAGCAGCAATGAGAAAAAGGCAGAGTATGACAGTTCGAACTATAAATCAGGACACTAGATTTAAAGCAATCACAGAGAAAAGTACAAATTTGCTGCATGTAAGACCTGCAGCGGTTAATGATTCAACATATTTCGGCGAAAGTTTCACTGATGTTAGGAAAATAATTTTGAAATCGTCGACTGCATCGCGCTGAGGTGAGTAGATTTCGGTAAAACATATAGAATCAACAACAGAAAACACAAAAACATTTGTTCTTAGTTATATATATTTTCTCCAAAATAAATCACATAATTGTAGACGAATTGGAACTTATTTGATACCATTATCAAAAGCGCAACATGTAACTGACAGATGGGAATCCCCATTTCTCTCAAATTCAATGAAGTTAAACGACGCTGGATAGCGCTGACGTCGTAATTGTCGCTACTCCTCGAATAAAAATGGAGCGATTACAAGATGCAAGATTATCCAGGGCAGGTTAAAAATCGGAAATTATTTTCGATTCATGTAAAGTTTATCCGACAAGGTTAATTTTTGTTTCAGTGAATCTTTCACCTGGAATCGATGTAAACTTTATCTTTAATTTTTTCTGTGATCGCTTGCTGACTACTCGAACCCCCCCGAGATCGCAAAAGAAGGAATACAATGCGATAGCGTAATAAACTTAAATTCTTACGCTATAGATTGCACAATTATGCGGTATATAATGTAAAAACTTGCAATGTACGATATCACGACTGTCCGCTATTATAATGTGATAATTACGATATATAGCGCAGGAATTACGATATATATTGTAATTCATGCGATATTGTTTTTTCAGTGTGTGCTAGACCTGCAGCTTAATGAGGACTTGGGCATCGATAAAACCATATAGAAGGAAATTGTGAGTTCGATGAGTTGCAATTTCATTGAAAGGTTTAGGCGCATAAAGGGGCACGCAAGACAAAAGCTTACACACATGTGCGAATGCACGTCATTACGCATGCTCTCTTTTTCTTTTTGCTTCTCTCTTGTTCTTTTCTTTCTTCTCTTTTTCTCCGTTCTTTCCTCCTTTTCAATTCTTTTAATTCTTCCTTCTCTCAGCACGCTTACACGCACACGCGCGCGCATATAATTGATTAATAAGAAAAGAATCAAAGGAGGAAGGGATTGTCCGTTCAATCTTGTAATTTCTCGCGATCTTGCTACTTGGCATGTATAGAATTATTGTTCATACATGATATTAACTTTGCGATTGTGTAATTATTCACTTTCATTTTGTTAAACGTTTGCGATAGCAAAATTTATTTTTATTTTTTAAGCTTTGTAAATTTTTATTAAAACGTTTAATATCTATGCAAATCACAGCCAAGTTACTGTGACTTTTTAATTAATCAAATTATGAGAAAAAATATTATAGCATTTAAACATTTCCATGGAATTAAATATAAGTTGTTAATTTAACACTACAGAGAAGCGCAAATATTACTTCAGTTATACCTTAATTATGCGAAAAAATAAGATATTTTAGGATTGAAAAATATACGTAGCAGGAATTAATACACCGAAGTATTCTAACCATCAATTTATTATCTTTGTTTGATTAATGTATTAATTTTGACAAGCTGTTTGAACGCATCTGTTTTACTGGCGATTTAAGAAATTCAGTACAAAGGATCGCAGTACGACGAGAGGTTAGAAGCTCTTTGCAGCAGAAAAACCGTTGCTGCATCTAGCCTTATAATATTTTAAAATAAAATCATTGAGTTATATAGAGAAATTACCAATTAATAAAAAATAACAATATTTTCGATTAGTTTAGATCAGAAAATTAATACTGATTATTCTTTGATGTGCAATTGATATTTAAAAACTGTTAAATATATTAAATTCGAAACAAAATTATTTTTTAAAAATATGTTTTAAAACTGCTATATATCGCTGTATTACGTCAAATACGGCACTATATAGAACTTTTAGCACATTTTTTCTAAATATTTTTTTTTAATTCCCGTGTGGAAAAATGGAGGGGGCCCCCGTCAGGGTCCGCATGGATTGCCCTCATGCCTTGTGGAATCCATTAGGCCAATCCAGGCGTGGTCCCTGATGGAAATAACATGCTAATCCATAGGGGCCCAAAATGGGCTTCCTTCATGGATCCCTCATGGTAGCCTCCATGAAAGCCCTCTTGGTTTTTTTTTGCTTTGCCAGTGCTGGCACCTGTACTGACACAGTACTACCCCAATAGGAAATTCACCATGGGCGCAGTACAGCGTCAGTGCTAACTAGTACCATACTGCTATATTCTAACAATATGACAAAAAAGGTTTTTACAAAATAAATATTAATTGATTGCGAGTATTTTGACTGCAAATATTAATAGTCCTGTTAAGAGGAAATACATATATTACATTTTTAAACATTATATTACAAATAAATTTCTAACTCTACAAGGTATCGAACCTACATATCTATACCTAAATATATCGCCTAACAGTCGGGAGTGCTAACTACTGCGCTAAACCGACAAGTTGAAACTCGATGAAAAAGCCATCCTCATAAGCTACAGTTCAGAAAAGTTAAGGTAGCAAATTTTAAGCTCTCTTTTTCGATTACCATTTTTCTTCGCGTAATATTTCGTTTTTTCACTTTGTAGACTACTTTACAGCTTTTTACAATGACGGAAAATTTAATGTTTTATTCACATCTAACATTTTTCATAAAGATGAACTTTGAATGTTTTTCTTAAAAAAGCAGGAAAAAGTTGTTTTCGGGACAGATGTATTTATAGTGTTTTGAAATTTTAGAACGCATAAACCATATTTTTAAACGTATTTTTTGTGTCCATTTTGTAGGATATAAAATATTTACTCTTCCGGCTTAGAAATTTTAATCGTTGATCCGTGAGGGCAAACGAGCTAGGCCCCCTGTGGGGGCCCCTATGGAACATCCATATTGTGCGCTTTCGAATTTCAAAAAAGTGTAATCCAGTTTTTGACAGAAATGCATTGTTTGTAAATCTGAACTCATGAAACCTTCAAATTTGTGGTGTTGAAAAAATATACGTCCTTTGTACTTTGAAATTTTAATCGTTGATCCGTGAGGGCAACCGAGCTGGGCACTCGACGGGGGCCTTTGTAGATTTTACACGCGTGGAACCTCCAGGCATGCCCCCGCCGGGGGCCCTCATCCTAAGAGGTCTCAGCGGGGCTTTTTCCACACGGGTTTAATAAATTTAATTTTTTAAATTTTCAATTGCACGTCAAATAATGATCAGTATTAATTTTGTGAACTGGGCTATTTGGGTATATTCTTATTTTAAAATAATTATTAATTTCACAGTGATTCAATGCTTTTGTGGAACAGGACAATTGTAGCGCTATCTATCGGCGAACGAATGATTTTCATCCGTCAAGTGTAACTCGTAAGCGACAACTATTTTTCTTAGTAGTCGGATAAGGCTGCTACAAACAGTTTCCTGTTATACAGCTTTCAATTTCCATTTTTTGCGACCGATTTAAAAAATTAAATTGTGGTTGTGAAGTATGTTGTCTCCTTTTTACAGAATTTGTAGCGGATATTTTTTAGCATGGTCAAAGTGTCTATTTCTGACGATAATATCGACTTCTAGCTTTTCTCAAAACGTTTGTCAGCAAAGCAACTTAAGTTAAAGAGGTTCTATTTCTTTAAGACAACCTAAATCTAATACTTTCCCTTGTTTCTAACAAACTTGCATATTGCAATTATGGAAAAAAACACGAAATTACATTATGTGACGTGCGCCGAAGAAAGGGGGCATTCTAAAAAAATTCCATGAAACACCTCCCACTATTCACCCCTACATCTACGCGTTTCACCTATTGGATACGGCCACGGAAACGGCCTGGCGCCATCTGTTACCTAAAAGATGCAATTTCGTAGGGATGAATTCCACTTGTTTACATGCGATTGAAAATAAATAAATTTATACTGAAAATAAGAGTTTCATTGTCAGATAATGGGAGTGCCTTTAGGAAAGGTGATAAAATCTCGAGTTAGGGAAAAAAACTTTTGCTCGAGTTTATTAAACGGTTTGGTCGGAGTTGCGTTTTGAATTTCTTTTGCCAATGACACCTCTCCTATCGGATTACAAATATCACATAAAGTAGTTCAACACCCTTTTTTTTGAAAAAGAAATACTAAGAAATCTGGAAAAATTGTGTTAATGAAATAAGTAATATTATATTTATACGATTTATTATTTTTGTGAACGCAATGCTAGTTGTGAGATTTTGAGGTCAGAAAGTTTAATTATTCCATAATATTTATAGAGTATATTTTATTTGAATTTGAGTGTCATGAAGTATATTTTATGACAAAATATTGTTTCAACAAATTTAAGGTTGTTGAAAATAAGTCATAATTTATACTGTAACGATTGGTGAATAATTGAAAACAAAATGTATGTCACTTAACGATAACAGTAATATTTTTGAAAAAAAAAATAATTTTAGAAAAAAAGTATTTGAATAAATGAAATTTGTTTAAGCAAATAAACATTAATTAACCAATGGTGATATTTGTTATTTAATAAACACCTGTAACTTAACGTTGTATTAGGGAGAACTAACAGACGCTAGTCTGATAATGCTGCACTGAATTTGGTTTATTCCCTTTACTTTCACTTCTGCACACTTACCGCGTGAATTACTGCTAAACTTGTTCCTTTATTCAATGTTTCAGGATGAAAATCGATAGAATGACTTATAGCTTAAAATCATGTTATAATTAAAATAAAATCAATCCGCTTTTTGACATTCTACCGGCAATTTTTATAGTTATGTTCATAATCAACAACGAAACTAGAACGGGTTTAGCTGGAAGGAAAAGACAATTTTTCACTCAATCTTTTTGCAAGAAAGTTTCCTCTATTATTTAGTTTCGTTTTGAAAAATGTTACATACGTTTTCAGGGCAATCATCTATTTGTTTATTATATTTAAAAACAATGCACATGTGTAAACTTGTGTAAATGCCATATTTCTATCCATTGGGAATTTCAGGCTTTGGCCGCCGCGGGCACTGCCTGTCATATCCGGTTAATATCAAGGTCATGTCCGTACCCAATACCCTGTCCGTGAGCCGCGTCTACGAGCTATCTCTTTCCGTCAGAATGAAGTTGTAAGTGGAGAGAGCAGATTTCGTGAGTCTTCCCTCTTTCGCGTCTATCGGGTCGACTTCGACCGCTCGACCTGAAAAATCTCACTTTTCAGAGTAAGCCCCCTTTCTTCGGCGTGCCTCACATATGGTCATTCCTTTTTCGCGGCCCATTCAATATAAAGCAAACAGGGCTTTGTCGATAAAGATTTTTTTTAGTAAGCAGCACTGTCAACTACACAGCTCCATTTCTATTGTCGATTCAAGTGAACAGCTTTTTTTTTATTCCTAACAATGGAGAAAAGTGAGTTTCGAGCTGTGCAAGTTCTGTTTACTGTGCAAGTACTGTTTACAATTGGATGAATGAGTTTAAACGTGACCGTTCATACACAAAAGATAAAAATCGTTCGGGACGCCCAGTGGAAGTGACTACTCCCGAAATGATTAACTAAATACAAGATATGATTTTATGTGATCGACGGATTAAAGTGCGCGAAATAGTTGAGGCCACAGGCATATCGCAAGGTACAGTCGCTTCAATTTAGCATGAAAAATTGTCTGTGAAACAAATTTCGGCAAGATGGGTGCCGCGTTTTCTCGTAGAGGAGAATTAGCGCGTGTGTACGCCTGTGCTGTTTCGATGGCCAAAATTATGGAATTATAAATCGAATTGTTGCTACATCCGCCGTGTTTGCTAGATTTGGCCCCAAGTGACTTTCTCCTGTTTCCGAATTTGAAAAAATGGCTGGGCAGACGACCGAGGGGCTGTTCACTGTAGGAATCGGTGATTCTCCTCACTAAGAATCGATTCAGAATCAATGGCTCGTCAAAAGATTTTTCAGAAATATGTGGAAATCAGCTTGATTCGGTGGAATCTTAGAGATCGATTCTGAAAGTTTGAAACATGCGTTCATCAGTAAGATTCAGAAGAAACACCGGGAATCAGTCGGAATATCCAAGAATCACTTGGAATCGCTACGATTCCGTGCACACTCGAGTGAAGCAGCTTGAGTTAGCATGGGATCCACGCGTTAAAACACGTTAAGTGCGCAGTGTCGAACGCAGGCTACATATACGAGGAGCCTGTAACGTTGTATGGCTTCTCAGCTGATATGCTAGTGTAGCCTAGAACAAGGACTGGTTCAAGTTTCATCTGAAAAGGTACGTATAAACAATTTAACATATTAATGTAAGGGAGCTTCCATAAAATATGTCGCAGTTTGAGGTGGGAGGGGGTTAGCCGAATTGTGACAGTCTATGGCAGAAGCTATCACAGGTTATGTGACACAATGTGACAATGGGGGGGTGGGGATCGAAAATCCGCCATAAAATTGTACCAACCTTTATGACAGCTCCATAATCAGAAGAAACTTTGTTATTGGTGTGGAACTACTCTGCAAAATGTGTATTTCCTTATTTGAAAGTTGACCTCTTTTGGTTGAAAATTTAACTGCATTGTTGAAAAGAACTTTTTTTGTTCAAAAAAAACTTTTCAAAGAAAATTAACTCTTCAATGAAAACTCAACTGTTTCGTTGAAAATTCACCTTTTTTGTATGAATTCAAACGTCTTTTAATTAAAATTAAACTATTTTTTGATTCAAGTATCAATTGTTACATTTTTTTAAAATTTAATCTTTATTAGTTGAAAATTTAACCATCTTGCTAAAATTGAACAACTTTGTAAAAATCCCTTTTTTTCGTCTAAGATTAATCTCTGGTTCCAAGATGGTTTTTTTTTTGCTCAGAGAACTCATTTTTGAACTGAAAATTTAACTATTCCTTTTTTGGTTTAAAATATGCCTTTTTTGGATGAAAATTCAACTATTTTGTTGATTAATTCTCTTGTTGGTGTGAAATTAATCTTCTTGGTTGAAAAGACATCTTTTTGGTTTAAAAATTTAATTATTTTGAGAAAAATACATCAATTTTGCTGAAAAATCATTGTTTTTGTAGAAAATTTCATTTATTAGTTGAAGATTTATACATTTTGTTGAAAATTTGTTTTGTTGATACAAAAATAATCTTTTAAATTAAATATTTCATTATTTAGTTGATTATTAAATCATTTTATTCAAAATTCAACAAGTTTGTTGAAAATTGATCTTTTTTGCCTGAAAATTTAACAGTTTGGATTAAAATTCATGCAATTTGTTGAAAATTATTATTTCTTTCCTAGAAACCTAACCTTCTTGATTGAAAATTGTATTATTTGTTTGAAGTTTCAATTCTCTTGTTGGAAGTTCAACCTCGAGTTCAAAAATTTCGTTCATATGTTCTTTTTATTTATTGAAAAATCGTTTGTGCCTGAAAATACCTTTTTTTTAGTAGAAATTCAGTATGTCTTTTGTATGAGTGCAACTGTTTGGTTGATATATCAATTATTACATTTTTCCTGCTCCTTTTTTTGTTGAAAATTGATCTTTTTTAGTTGAAAACTCAACTATTTGATTGGACATTTATTTATTTTTAATTAAAGATGCAATTTTTTGCTTGAAAATTCGTCTTTTTAGAATCTCACCCAGAGAACGTTTTAGATTTGTGTAAAATTCGACCCCCCGCCTTTTCTCCAATGTTCAGGTTCCGAGACACCCTGAACCACAAAAACAGGTTTTTACGAATGTGTCTATCTGTCTATTTATCTGTGAACATGATTACTTATAAAAGAATTGTCAGATTGGATTGGCCTTTAGTATACTCTCTTAGGGTCCTAAGCCAAATGTCAAGTACGCTAGCCAGCCATTTTGGATGAAAATTGAAAAATTTAGAGAATTTTGCAAATTTTTTAGAGCATTTCTTTGAAAATTTAAGGATTGTATGATCATATATTTTTGGTACTTGCAAATTCAAATAATTTACTCTCATGATATTTTGCGATAAAATAAAAATTGAGACTTATAGCATTTTAAAAATCCAAAAAAAAAAAACGAATATTAACATTTGCAGTCAAATTAACTTTCTTGTAAAAAATTTTACTTTCTGTCTTGAAACTTCTACAATTTGGTAGAAATTTTTTTTTTCGTTAACTGGTTTAATTCCTAAGTGGCTAACTAGATGGGCTATTTGAGTTGGGATATAGGGAAATTTAAGGATATCTTTGGAAAACCATAAAGAAAAACCAGCTGGTCTTTTTTCGCTGTTTAAAAAAAAATCCTTCTGAAAAACCAGTTTGAAAATCAAACTGGTGAATTGTCACGGTAATCGAAGTGGTAAAACCAGCAGGACTTGTTCGACTAGGAGCTTGCTCATATTTTTTAAGAAAGATGACTATAAATTTCAAATTTTTATCAGATACCATGTTTTTCATTATGTCATTTATTTCTCTTGTTCATAGAAAACTTTCTATGGATTTTTTTATCTTGCAGAGCGGATTTGGCAACTTCATCATGTCCCATTTTGAGGAAGAAAAAAAAACAAAGATACCCGGTAAGAAGCCTTGCATGAAAATGTATTACAAAATTTGAATCCCTAAGAATGCCGTTTCTGTCCTTAGTTTTTTAATTCTCATTAGGGGGCGAAAATTATAAGATTTCAATCCCTTTTAAAGCCGATCAGAACTGTCAGACGTAACCTCGAACACATTAAAAACACAATTTTCGTTTGAAGCATTAGAACGTATTCTAAAAGCATGAAATTTGCCAAATCTAGTAGGATTGTGTGTAAGAATACATTTCTTTATCGTCAAATGTTCGCTTTGTTCAAATATCATCAATTGAAAAAATATAAAATCATGATAAAAAATTGAAAAAATATTTTTTATCAGAACCTTCTGTGTGGAAATCGATCCTGACATCGTAAAATAACCGACGCTATGTTTTAAAAAGCTTTTTGCCTGATTATTATTCGAAAAACAGTAAATAAATGTAGCAAAATTTGCTAAATTAAAAGGGATTAAAATTTGTCTAATTCTTGGTTGCGTTGTGGTATTCAGCAAAATATTGTCAGTGCTAGGTACAGAAAGGGATTCAATTTGAGAGCTAACTTCAACTGTCGTGAATATTCAAAACAGGAGGACAAAAACGGGATCCAGAAGTATTCAATAGTTCTCACGTTACCACTGAATGAATGAAATTTTTCAATACTTTTTAATGCACCTTTTACCGGGTAGACCTTCGAGTGAAAACGATGCTGAATTTTATCGTTCTCACTTCTGGAATAAATTACAAAATGCACGTGGGAGCTACGTTCCAACGCACATCAAGAACAGCCTTAAATTTAACTACTTGGACGCACCAGCAACGTTTGTTACGATCAATGACGAACTACTCGATGAACTTGAAAAATTTGTAAGAAACGACATGAAAGACTTTATTGAAGAAGAATATCCAATTATGAAAAATTACTATGCCTACTACCATCAGAAACCGGAAAAATTTAAATTTGTTGCTGGGGAGAAAGCTCTTATAAGATATCTCGTTGAATACGTGAAACAAGAAAATCAGCAACATTGGAGTTGTTCGAATCCGGTAGAGGACAACGTGGAAAACCAGAATAAGAGCCACACAGAAAAAATTGATTTGGTAACAGCAGAAGAAGTCCTTCACACTCTTGTTTCGGAAAAACTTCAAGTTTTATCAGAAAATTTGAAAACGGACGTAGCAGATTTGTTAAAAAAAGTATCAGCATCACAGTGACAACTAATGGAACGCAATATTTAGCTGAAATAACCTGTCCGGTGTGCCAAGCCGCAAAGCTTAAACAAGCGACAATTACACTGTCCAAATGCATAGGTGACAAAGTTCCGTGGAAATTATCGAATTTCGCGCGTTACTTGAAACGGCATTGTATCTCTGCTTCCAAACTAAAAAAAAAAAAATAATAATGCGAAAAGGAACTTTAGTTGAGACCAACGCAGCCTCGTACGCAGCCAATGCTCTGGCTTCTGCGAATGAAACGGTACAGTTGACTGAATCACAGAAAACTTCACGACATCAAGCTGACGATGAACATTACGGAACAACGCGAATGGATCAAATGGATGAGTCGAATACCACGACATCAAGTGCAAATATCCAAGAGCGAACACCCATGGATATTGAGCCAGAAACGTCTTTGGCAAAAGCTATCAACGTCCTTTCTACTTTGCAAGATTTGTCGGGAAAATAACGAGTCGGGGTTGCTCTCGTACTAGCGAACACGACACTACGAGTTCCGCTGAAGTGACAGTCCGATCTTTAGACATAAGAACACCACTTAAAGTTACCAATGACAACCTAGATTTACATTCAAGCACGTATGTACATGTATCAAATAAGGCTAAATCGACTTTTTTATCGCTGCTCGTTGAAAGTCATAATTCTAATATAGATTCTAAGAGACAAGCATTTAGATACGATGAAATTTTCAAACTCATAGCAGCTTACATATACATTGCGGGTGGTCGTATTATATATGAAACTCTAGCGGAGAACTTATTTCTACCATCCATAACCACGCTTCGACGAATTATATCGTCCCACTCGCAATCTCTATTCGAGGGTAGCATGCGTTGTAAAGACCTGAAACAATTTTTACAAACAAGAAATCTTCCTCTTATAGTTTGGTAGAGCGAGGATGCAACTAGATTAACTGGTTGAATTCAGTACGATCAAAATACAAATCACATTGTCGGTTTCGTATTGCCACTGAATAAGCAGGAAATGGCAATTCGATTTTCTTTCCCGGCAACGTCTGCTCGTGTAATTGAAAAATATTTTCAGACCGAAAAGGTAGCATCTTCTTTGTATATCATAATAGCTCAACCCCTACAAAATGATGCGCGCTAGTTTTGCCTCTGTTTATACGGCACCGTCAATATATTCACAGATGAACACGTGCTTAGTAGATGCGATTATACAGTCTGTGAATTAAAAAAGTATGACATAACAGTAGCTGGCATCTCATCCGACGGAGATCCCCGGCTGCTTAAAGCCATGAGCATAAAAATCCAAATCGGTATATTATGGCCCGATTTCGCAAAAGTAGGACAAGGTTTTTACCTTCATGAATTCCATGCTGATGCCTTACCCCTTTTTTAACTACGCAAGACACTGTTCACATCGGAGCTAAATTAAAAACAAGATTGTTGAAACCGTCGATCGTTTTGCCTATTGGGAACTTTATAATGTCATGTGGACATATTCAGTCTCTTATAAAAACTGTTTCTAAAGATAAACATCAGCTTACTCCAAGCGATCTTTCCTCGAAAGATAAAATGAATTTTAAGTCTGTACCAAAGATATTTGATCCAAAAATCGCAAGATTATTGTTTGAACATGTACCAGGAAGCGAACGAACCGCAGCTTACTTGAAAGTTATGTACTTCAGTATGCAATCATACCTTTCAGTAGCTCTCTCAATGACAGATGGTATATATTACCTTTGGTATGCTGTATTCTTCTCGAGATATTGGCGAGCATGTATAATGGAAAATAAATTATCGGTAACATCCAATTTTATAACAACAAACACATATTTATGTGTTGAGTTGAATGCTCAATCTCTTTTGATCGCAATTTTTCGTTGCATCAGGTCTTAATCTTGTTCAACGTTTCTACCTTGGCAATTCAGCAGCCAACAATGTGAGAGTTTTTTCAGAAATTTAAGGTCGATGACCTCTGCGTACTCTACCATAGTTAATTGCAGTCTTCTAGAAAGCCACATATCGTACAAAACGATTACAGTTTTTGGCCGATATATCTGTCATGGACTTTAGCTTAAAAGGGCAAACCATTTTTTTTCCTCGCACAAGACATTTGAAAACGTATGAATATCAAGATACAAATCTTTTATCTCCTACTCCGCTCTTGGATACAAATTGCTCGATTCCAAGCTTCGAACAAGTACAGCGAGTAATACTCATGGCTAAGAATGATGCATATCGGCACATTTGCTCTTTGGGTGTTGCAATCGCTAACGAAAGTGCAAACTTTATTCAAATCAGTAATTTGGACTTCACTACTGATTATTCTACTGAGCACGACGCAGGCGAACTCGCGGATGACAGTGAACTCGACAGTGAATTGCCTCTTATAGAAACAGATGATCTAACTATTACAACCGATTCCGATATTTGCAACGATTCTGTCGATATTGCAGATCAGAAAATTTTATTGAGTTTGAAAGGGACATTAGAATTACCCCACTTTAATTCTGAGAAGGATGAAAATGAAAAAAGTCCCTACACTGTTGTTATAATTAGTTTCAGATAATTGATCGACTATTATGTGTATCAAAATTACAGTTTTACTGAAAAATAGAAAGTCTTTAAAATAGAAGAATTCAAATTAACATTATAACGTTCAAAGTTTAAGCTTAGCTCTGTGAAATTTTAAGGATTTAAGGCTTTCTGTTTCAAATTGTTTATTCTAAATGAACAGTCAAAAGTATTAAGTTACTGCAAATTTTTATTTTCTTTGATTACAAAATTTTAGTTTGAATGTGTTAAAAAGGAAATATTTTAGACTGGAACAATATTTTCATATTATTTGAAATGTAATATGTGTTGAATATAGTTGATACGTTTTCAATCAGACGTTTATAATTTTTTACCTACTAAGTTAAATGGAAATAGTACATATTTATAACGTTAATACCTGTAAATTATACAATGTTAAAATATATTCAGAATTCAGTTCAATTTCAAAGTCTTGAATTATAGTTCCATTTTAAAAATTGTTAATTAGTTTTTATTTACAGAAGTACTTTGTCAACAAATATTTATTTCAAACGCTTTTCTTTCTGTATTGTGTAAATCTTACAAACTGCATTTTAGAATTTCCGTCCGCTTCACGGGGATATTCTCAAAGCGCGCTGTGCGCGCAGCTCACTGCATTCAGCGCGCCTGGGGCGCGCGACCGTTGGTTCTCGCGCTTTGCACTCGATAATATATTTATCTCGCGCTCCGCGCTCGATAATGTATTTGCCTCGCGCTCCGCGCTCGGTCTTTGCGTTACCCTCCACATTTGTGCACAGACCACAATGCGAAATTTTCTACATTGTATGTTAAAAACTATTATATCAAATATCTATTACCATTTTTTTTTGTGTACCTTCGTCTGGTCCTGCTTATTCAGATATTGCAAAATAATGTTCATATTTTATTCTTCCTGATCCTAATAGGACCCTGCTGTGGTTCTTTAATCCTTTTCCCGTTATATATACCTATCTCACGGTCGTGAGACGTGGTTGTGGCTGAAATATTACCGCGATTTCGCTGGAAGCGGGTGCAATTTTCCAGATTAGCACCCGTTCCCGGCGAAATCCTGCGGTTGTCCTCAT
>NC_046662.1:107805403-107808437 GCF_010883055.1 Belonocnema kinseyi
TAAGTATATAACTTTTCTAATTTTCATCAAAATAAAAAATTTTATTTGGATAATTTGCACATCTTTTACCCATCTATAAGAAACTTTAGCCAAAATTTCTATAATTTAAAGGGAAAAAAATTAAGAATTTTGAAAATGCTATAATTTTTTAAATATTGGGCTGATCGAAAAATTCGGCGAGAATAGTTTTGAAATATATTTGGTATCTGGTGAAAATTTTGAATGAGATTTTTGGATCTATGAGAAAAATATTTTTGGTCTATTTTTTGAAAATTTTCAAATTTTTGAAAAGTATATAACTTTTCTGATTTTCATCAAAATAAAAAAAATTATTTAGATAATTCGAAAGTCTTTTACCCATCTAGAAGAAACATTAACAAAAATTTACAAAATTTCCAAAAAAATTTTACAATTCTGAAAAAAACACCCAATTTTTTAATTTTTGTTCGAAACATCTGATAAACAAACTTAGCCTTCATTTTGGGTACCTTCAGAAGTGTATCAAATGCGGACTCGATTGGACAAATTTTTCAAATCATTTCTCGATTTTCCTGGAACACGAACCCCGTCGTCCCACTTTTAATGTTACGTAATATGTGAACGCTCCCCTAGTGCGGTCGAGAAGGAATCGATGAAGGATCGGCGAAGAATCAGCGGAATCAGACGGAATCAGTCGTACTGATGCAGCTCAATGCGCGCAGCTGTCAGAATAATCCCTGTGCATTCTTCTGAGTTTGGATTCGATTCATTTCTTTGCTTATTGTCAGAATCAAACCAGATCATGCTTCAAATGTGGAATCCTCGTTGGAATCACAGGAATCGTGATCTAATTCACGGAATAATTATGCTGACGTAGAATCGATTCTCGAGTGGACAGCCCCTCGCAGACGACGGTTCACTTCCAATCCTATTTTTTGGACGGCATACAAAATTTTGAAAAATGTAAAGAGCTGAAAGGAGATTATGTTGAGAAATTAAAAAAATGTACAAAAAAAAAGTTTTTCTATCTTTTTCTAAGGACTTATTGAACGGCCCTCGTACTGTCATTTTGATAATAAATGTAAGAAATTCTATAATTTACGAGGTAAGGCCACTCAGCGCCCATCTATAAGTGTAACCAGTAGAATAATTTATTAGCCCCGTGCATTTTAGTGCTAAAATTAATGTACCAGCATAGGGCCATTTTGGAGCGATATATTAGACCATGAATATACAAGAAATTGAATTTATCCTATAAAAACTATTAAGTTCATGATTAATTCAAAGCCGTTCCCTGTAGACATTTTTTTCACAAAAATATTCGCATTTCGTGTCAATATTTATGAGGGCGGCGACTGATTCTTGCCGTCGCTACAGTCGCTGGTGTGCGTGGAGATACACTAGACGACGGTTCCAACGGTGGTGACATCTGCTATTTCGTCGTCGTAAAAGCAGCATGAAGCAACCCATTTAACCCCATTTTTCAGGACGCACAAAAGCTATATTTATTATTATTATATAATAATTATTATATTATATATTTTTATCTTATATTAAATATAAGATGAAATCAGATTAGTGCTGTGCTGACTAAATCGGCAATAGTGGCGGTTCCAAGCGTCAAACGGTAAAACTAACCCAACCAGTCTATTTAGCGCGTGTTTTTAATTTACAAATGGTTAAAACCTCAAAATGACCAGAAAGAAAGTACCGTTCCGATCCTTTCAGATTTGTATGTGAACTTTGCTTCCGTTTCTTTAGGAGCGCTTTCTCTTTCCGAAGGTTTCCAATGCCTTTCCGAACGGCTCCACTGCGTTTACTTCGTTCTGAACCTTTCCGATTTCTTTCCGAATAAATATTGCGATGTCCCAATCGCTTATTCAGAATTTTCGAATGTGTCCTTTTATAATTTTCGTTCTGAAAGTTTCCGATTTCTTTCCGAATAACTGTGAAATGTAAATAATAAATTAAATGTTGTAATAATTATACATATATATTTTTTCAATGATTTAAATTATTATAATAAATAGATAATAATATATAATTTACTCATACATTTTTGAAATTAAAAATGAATTTCCAACCAAAAAGAATGGCTTCATAACAGAATTGATAAGTTTTCAACGAATTAATCAGATTGACTTCAATTTTCGAATTGTTTCCTCTGTGTGTCCCACTGTTATTTATTCTCTATTGAAAATAAACGGTCGTATAAAATTATTCCAAATAACCTAGAAACAGGAAAACTTCATCACTATTTTATTATTTTGTACATATATTTATATTATTTGTATTGTTTTTGTATTGTGAAAAATGTACAAGCTAGATCACTCAATCAGTCGTCGATTGGAAAGGTCAGTAACAATAAAAACAGACAAATGTTAGTTAAACGTTTCGGTCCTGAGTTTGGACCCTCTTCAGTAAATATTTTATTATAGTCAAAATCTCTAAGACAAAATAAAAATTGTATAATATGAGAACAAATACAATAAAACATAAACAAAAAAGGAAAAAGGGAAGTTTGAATTTTTAAGCAATAAAACAAAATGAGTTAATGCATTAAATAAAAGAAGAGAAATTACTTCAATCGACGACTGATTGAGTGATCTAACATAAAAACAAGGTCGAGACTGATTTATGAAAAATTTACAGGCTGTTTATGAAATATAATTCGCCCTAAGCTGGACTTGACTCCAAAAATCTTGGGAAAATCGCTGTCACTGTCTCTTGCGTCGCCATTTTGTTTCTTCGAATTCATTCATATCAGTTATGGCAAGTATTCGATTGCACTGAACTCAATTTTGAACCAAAAATCATTTGAAACAAAGCAATTAAATATGAGATTTTTTTGCGAGATCTCCAAGAGTCATTATCATTCGCAAAGGTTGACACTCACTAACGAAATTTTTTTAAACATATAATGACATTCAATTCTTTTTTTTCAGTCGAGTATTACCCTATTAACACAGAATATTGCCTCAATATTGCATCCATATTTCCTGCAACATCTGCAATATTGCAGGAAATATTGATGCAACATGGATGCAATATGATG
>NC_046662.1:107808537-107810154 GCF_010883055.1 Belonocnema kinseyi
TAAGAAGATGCATTTTCTTTTTATAAACGGTGCATAATTTTCGGCAATATTTTGGGGTTGATGAATTATATTTGGACTAACGTGATCAACAAATGAGAAGACGCAGTCAACACTTTTACGCCTTTGAAATGATAATTATTGCAATATTCTGATATTCATTTAAAAAATTTTAGACTGCGAGAATGTATTTTTTTGTATATGATAATAACGCTTCCATTCAATTGTTTCCATTTTCAACACGTTGCTGGAGGTACACGATATTGATTCATTACACACAAGTTACAGTAAACTTAACTAATAAATAAATAAATAACCATTCTTTGCTAATATAAATCAATTGTTCAAAATTTACTTTTTTTGCCTATATCAGTGAACATATCATTCGTTTTATCACATGTTGTCCAGAGAAAATTCATCCGCCACAGATATATGTCATTGTGCCCCAACTGCAGGTCTAAGAAACGACATAAGTATATCTGACATCTGCCTACAGCCAGCTTAGCTACGGTCGCACTTAGGGGGCCAATTATAATAAAAGGCTCCCATTAAAATCCGTTGGCTCACCAACTCATCAAAACACAAAACGTTCATAAAAAGATGCATTTTCTTTTTATGAATGGTGCATGATTTTCGGCAATATTTTGGGGTTGATGAATTATATTTGAACTAACGTGATCAACAAATGATAAGACACAGTCAGCACTTTTACATCTTACAAATTTTCATGATATGCACCCCACTCAAAAATTAATGTACAATATTAACAAAAATGTTATGTTCAGATTACCTTTTCAGTTGTTATTATTCATTAACTTTTCACCTCTTCTCCTACTCCTTTTACGATAAAATTTCGAGAAGCGATTTAATCTCGGGGTTCAAATTTCATCACAAAATTTGAGAAACTACAAAATGATCTGATATTTGGTAAAACAGCGAAATATTTTCAACAAGTATACTGAAATACTTCTCCATATCCTCCCATGCTTTCAATTATACAGTATTTATAGAGATTCTGGATTATCACGAAATATGTGAAATATCCTGAAGCAGCTTGAAGTACGTTGATTGTACTGGCGTATATATGTGAAGTATGTTTAAGTTTATACATTAATATATTCTGAATTACCTTCAAATATCGTGCAGTTTCTTGAAGTATCTTGAAGTACCTTAACTATTCTTCAGTAGTTTGAAATATCATAAAGTATCTTTAAATATCAGGAACTATCTTCAAATATCTTTAAGTATATTTCAATATCCTGAGGTGTACTGAAGTACGCATTAAAAATAAATTTTACTTCAAACAATCAGAATTCGGGTTCATTCAACTAGAATAGAGTGTCAAATATGCCCTTACTATCAATTCTGATTAAAAGTATCTGAAATTTACGGTTCATGATTTTCTGCTTAATGTTACCAGAAATTCGGGTAAATGCAACCAGAAGTTCTGGTAAGGTTAATCATAAATATTTACACTACAATTTTCTTGCTGCTGCATAATACAACGTTCAGCTGAACATAACCAGATGTTCTTGTAAAGTTAAGCAGATATTCTGGTCGATGTCGATTTTCGACTATTGAATTTCGATACTCTTCTATCTTCATGGAGTCTACCTAACC
>NC_046662.1:107810254-107811616 GCF_010883055.1 Belonocnema kinseyi
ATAAAAATTCACTTTGACGGTTTTCATCAAATCTCCACTTTTTGAGACCCTCGGAGTCAGAAGCAACGTTTTGTATGACTGTGTTTGTCTGTCTGTCTGTCTTTCTGTCTATATACTGTAGGCACGAGAACTTTCGAAAAAATTATCACATTGGATTCGGATTTGGCGCACTTTTTTAAGGCCCCAAAAATAAAGAACAAGTTCGTAAACCAGCTATTTTGGATCAAAATTCAAAAAGTGAGCACGTTTTCAACATTTTTGAAACCACACATTCGAAATGGCCCATCCAAGATGGCGGACACCAAACTTGCATTTATAAATTTCTGCAAAAGTTGGTGACAACGGTTTTTTGGCCCGCTGCATATAAATTTTGATTCACATTTTCAAATTCAAAATGGCCGCACCACAATATCCAACGAGAAACTTTAAGAATTAACAATAGTTTGTACAAATCTGTACCTGCAGATTGTGCAGGGCTCTCATTCCGATTTGCAGGTCACATTTTTATAATTCAAAATGGCTGATCAAATACAGTGCACAAAAAATTGAAAAATTTATAAACGTTTGCCCACGATATTTTTGATCTGCCATTTTGAATTATGAAACTGTGACCTGCGTGATGTACTACCTTCGTCTTCTCTTCATTTCATCAGTTGGGTAATGGAAACACCATTACTTCATCATTCAATTTCATCCGCCACACCTTTTCCTTTACCTCGTTCATCCTCCATGACTTAATTGGTCCACTTTCTTCAACTACATACATTCCGTAGTGTCCAGAGAGGTTTGGTGTGTCGTATATGAATTTCATAGCCTCATTCTTTCGACCAAATATATGTAATCCATGATGCCCACAATCTACAATATTTTGTACTGACATAAAAGTGCCGTCAATTAATCGCACGCAATTATCCCTAACATCTAAGCAGCGGATCGATAATACGTCGTTTTCAAATATCCTGTATTGAGCGACAGCTGCAGGTGTATTCTCTATTGGCCCAAATGAATGCCACCCCTTCAAGGACGTTCCACGACTTCGGAATTTTTCATTGAAAAAGTCTACAGCAGCACATTCTGTGAGCCTCCTCTGGATTTGCTGTAGGGGTTGGTGGAATTTACGTATTAGACGCTTTATGTACGTCATATGATTTTCAAATTTGAACGCACTGAAGTCGTCCAATGCTCCGTATTTTCGCGCATCCGCTGCTAAATGAAGCAAGTTGTGAATATTGTGCGTTACGTTAATAGATCCGTAGATTTTTTCGTATGTCCGCACAAAATCCTCCAAACATGCTTCAGCATTATCTACGTTACTTTCAATTTGCACAAGTCCCGGATCTATGAGGGTTCGTATAGCTGTGT
>NC_046662.1:107811716-107812975 GCF_010883055.1 Belonocnema kinseyi
GAACCCTAAGTGCGACCGTAGCTAAGCTGGCTGTAGGCAGATGTCATATATACTTATGTCGTTTGTTAGACCTGCAGTTGGGGCTCAATGACATGTATCTGTAGCGGATGAATTTTCTCTGGACAACATGTGATAAAACGAATGATATGTTCACTGATATAGGCAAAAAAAGTAAACTTTGAACAATTGATTTATATTACCAAAGAATGGTTATTTATTTATTAGTTAAGTTGACTGTAATTTGTGTGTAATGAATCAATATCGTGTACCTCCAGCAACGTGTTGAAAATGGAAACAATTGAATGGAAGCGTTATTATCATATACAAAAAAATACATTCTCGCAGTCCACAATTTTTTTAATGAATATCAGAATATTGCAATAATTAGCATTTCAAAGGCGTAAAAGTGTTGACTGTGTCTTCTAATTTGTTGATCACGTTAGTCCAAATATAATTCATCAACCCCAAAATATTGCCGAAAATCATGCACCGTTTATAAAAAGAAAATGCATCTTCTTATGAACGTTTTGTGTTTTGATGAGTTGGTGAGCCAACGGATTTTAATGGGAGCCTTTTATTGTAATTGGCCCTCTAAGTGCGACCGTAGCTAAGCCGGCTGTGGGCAGATGTCATAAATACTTATGTCGTTTGTTAGACCTACAGTTGGGGCACAATGGCACGTATCTGTGGCGGATGAATTTTCGCTGGACTACATGTGATCAAACGAATAATATCCACATACATGACGCTGCACATATCAAAACTCGCCTTTAGTTATGCAGTAGAGAGAAAGGATTTATTTATGATGATTTCGCAGCTTGGGCATGACTTACGTCGGCTTTTATCAAAACGTAAAAGGCAGGTAATCATGAATAATTCCCGTTCAATTTGGACGAATGACGTAACCTGGTGCAACTAACGCGCTAAGAGCTGTGTGTTGTGCTAGGAAGAACCGAGAAAAAGGTTAGGAACTTTAGTATAGGTCTATAATGAGTTTCTCGCAATACTTTTTCGTAAGGGAAGGTTCCTTTAGTGCAGACGCAAACATCTTTTCCGTGGGATGAACGAGATGGATTCAATTTTTCTTGTCGATTCTTATGTAAAATGATCTCCAGAATCAAAAAGTACACAGCGAAGCTCTGGACAATGTGCCCGCTACGAGAAACTCGCAGTTAAGTATGTTGTTATGAATGTCACATTAAACATTCAAAATTTACAATGTTTGGAATATTTATGTTACTGTTGTTAGACAAGCTCAT
>NC_046662.1:107813075-107818624 GCF_010883055.1 Belonocnema kinseyi
ATCATATTGCATCCATGTTGCATCAATATTTCCTGCAATATTGCAGATGTTGCAGGAAATATGGATGCAATATTGAGGCAATATTCTGTGTTAATAGGGTAGTGAAATCGAATGCTTACTATCGATTGGGTTTAACGATCGCACAACTGCATGATCCAAGAAGCTATGGTTCCGCAACTTGGTGGTACGAAATACGTACAAGCCGCGTCTCGTAAAGTGACCTCCATGTTGGTTATCATGACAGCTCAGATACGCTTTTCTAACAACGATTCAAATCATTTCACGTCATGATGTAGCACAGCGTTTTTAAAACTTACATAGTCAAAAGTAGATAATGCGAATTTCGTTAATGCATCTTTCAGTTCTTGAAGATACAGTTTTATATTTAATAGAAATTATAGATGTCAAATTCTTAACCCTTAAGGGCATGTGATACTTCGGCGCATGGTCAATCGGGTACAGTTCCCCCGGCTTTTTTCCAGACAAATGAAAAATTTTTTGAACTGAATTCGGAGATGCTATAAAATATCATAACGGATGTCCTCGGACTTTTTTTTTGAGGGATAATAACAAAAAAAGTTATTGTGCTAAATAAAAATTTTATGCATGTGCATTATTTTGAGGTTACGTCGTTTTTCATCTCTGCCTTTCCGATAATTTGGAAATTATTTATGAAAAGAACTTTTTTGATTGCCTGCAAACAAGGTTAGTTCCGGGAGATTAGTGACTATGTTTATTTGTAAGTTCAAAGTTTTCGGCCAAAAATATTGTGTAATTTGGAAGTAACGCTCGGGAGAATTGGAACATACATAACCTCGAAATATACACAAGCGTTGTTAGCAATATCAAAATTTTTTTGAAAAAATAAACACACCAAAAGTGTATGGGGACGTCCGTTAGCATGTTCGCTATCATTTCCCAGATTTTGAAGACAAAATATTTCTTATCCTAGGAAAAAAGCCAGGGGAATCTAACACTGAAAACATCGATACTAATTCCAAACGCTATGCAAATTAATCACATTTTGCTAAATTAAAACTTTTTTGAATTAACCTTCAAAAAAGTATGTGGGGACGTCCGTTAGCATGTTCGCTATCATTTCCCAAATTTTTAAGACAAAATATTTATTATTCTGCAAAAAAAGCCGGGGAACCTAAAACTGGTAAAATCGAGAATTTTCTAAGTATCACATTCCCTTAAGGGACAATTAGGATTTACTGTGACCCCACTGGCTTTCCGATTTGTTTTCGATTGTTTAGGATTGTCTAAGTAGAAAACTTAGGGCTAAATGTACTTGATCTTGAATATCTTTTAATTATGCGAAGCAAAATGAAGTACTATGAGTGATTAGACATCTAATTAAAGTTGTCGATTGTGCGATATTATGCGCATAAGTTAAAAATAGCAATGAAGACAGGCTTGAATTGCGTATCTGTCATTGGCAGATTAAAAGAATGAAAATGCAATCGGTTGGCCACATTTTTAATCAGTCACCTGCGCGCGGTGCTTTAAATCTGCCATTCAACATTCGTCAAAATGCTGAGTGAATAGAGTCGAATGAGACTGACAATGGTGAAAATACGATGCGCACATAGCAATTTTTAATAAGGTTGAATCTACCAATTGTAGGTTACCTCAGGCTGTGATCAACAGAGACTATGCTGATTAAAATTGTAAAAATTAAAGAAATTAAAGTTAAATAATATTGTAATATATTATAATTGATGCAACAATCTATTTATAAATTCAATGATTATTTAGTTGTAATTCTCTTTTTACAATGGTTTCAATCAGCCCTCTGCCTCGATCGTATATGTGTATGGAGTAGTAGTTTTCTCACGATCCGGAGGAGAAATGTCAGTCAAACTAATCTAACATATGGCGCCACAAAAAGTAGGTCTGACTTTTTCATTGAATTGCATTAAGAATAAGCAAAAAAAATTAAAAACTTGATGCTGTTCACAAATAAACAAAAAAATATATGAAAAAATAAGAGTAACTGTTACTTATTATTTAAAAAAAGAAAGTCATAAAAATATGTAGCTTAATATGAATAAAGATTAATTTTCAGATAAATTTTGAAAGCAGTTAGAACTTGATATTTCTATGATATATTTTGCTGATATTGTTGATTTTATTATTTGTTCTAGTTAAAACAATATATTTATTGTTAAAATTATTAATGTAGCTAATGAAAAAATTAATAATATTTAAGACCTCAATGACAAAAATCTTTCAAACATATACATGATCATAAGAATTAATAAAAAATATATCACTTATATCCAATATAAATATGATAATAATTAAAATATGTAAGACTACAACTTAAGTTGCAAAGTAAAGAATCTTTGTACATTTAAAATCTTAACAGTTTCAAGTTTTAAAGAAAATGTTTTTTTAAAGCAATGGTAATTTTAATTAAAATATTTGGAGGGAATGATTTGGTAAAAATCAATTGCAAGACTGATAAATAAGCAAATGGATATAATATTATTTAATATAATGTATATATGTATTTAAATTGAAACGAACATCATATATACATTTATACAGTTCAATAATTTATCTGTTGCTTAATCTTGAAAGCTTTTTTCTCGCCGCATTCAACCCATAATAATTTTATTTAAAAATGTAAATTTAAAGGAGATTTGTAATTAGAATAGTTAATTATATTATTGCAAACCTCATTTCTAAAATAAACAGACTATAAGCTATTAAACTCTATAAACCAACGTACTGTACTCATGACGCGCAGTTGGAGGAAATGCACTTTTTTCATTCAACAATGTCCAGAGTCTTCAATTTTCTTGCGATTTTGATTTTTTTGTTTTAAATTAAAGATCAATAAATTCTATAGATCTTCACTCTCCGACCTTTGTCTCCTTTATTTTGTTATTAACAATTTTTCCACTCAAAGTATGGAAAAACTACAATTTTGAACATACCAATTTTTTACGCTTAAATAACTGATCAGGAACACAAATAATTAGAACACAAATAATTTGTTTATTATTCCATTTATTTGTTATAAACCAATTTTATGAACAATATGACAAATACTCTTTTATCGGTAAAAAAAATTTGCTAAAAGTGCTTGACATTAATGTAGGAATGACAGTTAATAACAAAAATAATTTAAAAGTTTATAATAACAACTGTGATAAACAATTTTGGTGGCAAAATATTAGAATTTGAGATTTTACAAATTATAATTTCCTTCAATGGACAGAATGACCTCAGGTATTCCTTAAAATACTAAATATTTATTAATATTTGATAAAATATAACAATTTAAATTTTTATGAACAAATTAGATAAACACATTTAAAATTTTGGCCCTTTTCCATAGAAAATTTTGGTTGCACTGGAAATGTTTTAAGCTATTGGACGAATGACTGATAAGTCACAAAATATTAGAAAATTTAACAATAACCACTGTTATTAACAAGTTTTGTGACAAAATATTTAAACTTAAGGTGTTATCAAATTTAAATTTTCTTTGATGGCCATGAAGGTGGGTTATTGTCAAAAGATTTTGTATTGAGTGAATCTTAGCATGAGGTGTTATGATTCATTTTTAATCTATTACGATTGAAAACCTGACTTTTTCCAAGTGAAACTGCCAATATTTGTAAACTGTTTATAAACATGTAAGTTGTTATATTCTACTAAATATTATCAAAGATATATTTTTTTAGGAATATCAGTAGCCATTGTAGCGATTAAAAAATTTTTTTTTTACAAAACCTTACATTTGAAAATTTTGTCATGAGCATTATTTATGACAATGGTTATTGTTAATTTTTCAAATATTTGTGTGACTAGAAGTCATTCATCCAACAGCTTAAAACATTTCCAGTGCACAAAAAAAAAGTTTCTATGCGAAAGGCCCAAAATTTTGAATTTGTGTATCTAATTTGCTTGCAAAAATTTAAATTGTTATATTTTATCAAATATTATTAAATATTTATTATTTTATGGAATATCTGAGGTCGTTCTGGCGATTGAAGGGAATTATCATTTGAAAAATCTCAAATTCTAATATTTTGCGACAAGAATTGTTTATAACAACAGTTATTATAAGCTTTTGAATTATTTTTGTTATTAAAGGTCATTCCTGCATTAATGCGAAGCACTTTTAACAACAAGAAAATTTACCGATAATAAGACTGTTTGTCAATTTGTGTATCAAATTTGTTTATAACAAATAAATGGGATAATAAACAAATTATTTGTATTTTATGAGTTCCTAAATATTAATTTAAGACAATATAAAGTTTTCCTAATCGGTTATTAAAGCGTAAAAAAATTTTATGCACAAAATTTCAGTTTTTTCATGCTTTAACTGAAAAAATTATTAATAAACAAATAGAGGAGACAAAAGTACGGAGCGTCAAGCTGAACAAAAAAAAAGTGTATTTCCTCCCACAGTGCGTCATGAGTACAGTACGTTTGTTTATAGAGTTTAATAGTTTATAGTCTGTTCATTTTAGAAATAAGTTTCGCAATAATATAATTAACTATTTAATTTAAAATCTTCTTGAAATTACAAATTTTAATAAAATTATTAGGGGTTGAATGCTACGAGAAAAAATCTTTCAAGATTCAGCAACAAATAAATGATTGAACTGTATGAATGTATATATGATGTTCGGTACAATTTAAATAAATATATGCATTACTTTAAATAATATTAAATCTATTTTCTCATTTATTAGTCTTGTCATTGACTTTTCATCAAATGATTCCCTCCAACATTTTAATTACAATTACCATTACTTTCAAACAATTTTTCTTTAAAACTTGAAATTTTAAGATTTTAAAGGTACAAAGATTCTTTACTGTGCAACTCAAGATATAGGCTTACATATTTTAGTTGTTATTATATTCATATTGGATATACGTCATATATTTTTTATTAATTCTTCTGATCATGTATATGTTTTAAATATTTTTGTCGTTGAGGTATTTAATATAATTAATTTTTTCATTAGCAACATTAATAATTTTAACAATAAATAATTTTTTTAAACTTTAACAAATAATAAAATCAATAATATCAGAAAAATAAATCATAGAAATATAAATTTCGAACTGCCTTCAAAATGTATCTCAAAATTGAATTTTATTCATATTAAACTACATATCGTCATGACTTTTTCTTTTTCTTTAATAATTCGTAATAGTTACTCTTATTTTTCATATTTCTCTTCTGTTCATTTGCAAACAGCATCAAGGTTTTGATTATTTTTGCTTTTTCTTAATGCAATGCAATGCAAAAATCAGACCTAATTTTTGTGGCGCCATCTGTTTGGATTAGGTTCACCGACAATTCTCCTCCGGATCGTAAGAAAACAGAAAAGTGGGGGCGATGCATGGGGCTGGTTTTAATAGATTAGGCCTGTACAGGAATGATAAAATTTACACTAAATTAATTTCCAGTGACATTCAGTGATCCCAGATCTGAAACGAGATGCGGTCCAATACTATGACAGGGCTATGTCCGTGTGAATATAGTAGGAGACGCTGTAAATGACTGAGTTGCG